>NC_092089.1:101124328-101164328 GCF_045679555.1 Salvelinus alpinus | reverse complement strand
ACCCTATTCCCTTCACAGTGAACTAATATTAGAACCCTATTCCCTTCACAGTGAACTAGTATTGGAACCCTATTCCCTTCACAGCGAACTAGTATTGGAACCCTATTCCCTTCACAGTGAACTAGTATTGGAACCCTATTCCCTTCACAGTGCATTAGTATTGGAACCCTATTCCCTTCACAGTGAACTAGTGTTGGAACCCTATTCCCTTCACAGTGAACTAATATTAGAACCCTATTCCCTTAACAGTGAACTAGTATTGGAACCCTATTCCCTTAACAGTGAACTAGTATTGGAACCCTATTCCCGTCACAGTGCATTAGTATTGGAACCCTATTCCCTTCACAGTGAACTAGTGTTGGAACCCTATTCCCTTCACAGTGAACTAATATTAGAACCCTATTCCCTTAACAGTGAACTAGTATTGGAACCCTATTCCCTTAACAGTGAACTAGTATTGGAACCCTATTCCCTTCACAGTGAACTAGTATTGGAACCCTATTCCCTTCACAGTGAACTAGTATTGGAACCCTATTCCCTTCACAGTGAACTAGTATTGGAACCCTATTCCCTTCACAGTGAACTAGTATTGGAACCCTATTCCCTTCACAGTGAACTAGTATTGGAACCCTATTCCCTTCACAGTGAACTAGTATTGGAACCCTATTCCCTTCACAGTAAACTATTATTGGAACCCTATTCCCTTCACAGTGCACTAGTATTGGAACCCTATTCCCTTCACAGTGAACTAGTATTGGAACCCTATTCCCTTCACAGTGAACTAGTATTGGAACCCTATTCCCTTCACAGTGAACTAGTATTGGAACCCTATTCCCTTCACAGTGAACTAGTATTGGAACCCTATTCCCTTCACAGTGAACTAGTATTGGAACCCTATTCCCTTCACAGTGAACTAGTATTGGAACCCTATTCCCTTCACAGTGAACTAATATTAGAACCCTATTCCCTTCACAGTGAACTAGTATTGGAACCCTATTCCCTTCACAGAGAACTAGTATTGGAACCCTATTCCCTTCACAGTGAACTAGTATTGGAACCCTATTCCCTTCACAGTGCACTAGTATTGGAACCCTATTCCCTTCACAGTGCACTATTATTGGAACCCTATTCCCTTCACAGTGCACTAGTATTGGAACCCTATTCCCTTCACAGTGAACTAGTATTGGAACCCTATTCCCTTCACAGTGAACTAGTATTGGAACCCTATTCCCTTCACAGTGCACTAGTATTGGAACCCTATTCCCTTCACAGTGAACTAGTATTGGAACCCTATTCCCTTCACAGAGAACTAGTATTGGAACCCTATTCCCTTCACAGTGAACTAGTATTGGAACCCTATTCCCTTCACAGAGAACTAGTATTGGAACCCTATTCCCTTCACAGTGCACTATTATTGGAACCCTATTCCCTTCACAGTGCACTAGTATTGGAACCCTAATCCCTTCACAGTGCACTAGTATTGGAACCCTATTCCCTTCACAGTGAACTAGTATTGGAACCCTATTCCCTTCACAGTGAACTAGTATTGGAACCCTATTCCCTTCACAGTGAACTAGTATTGGAACCCTATTCCCTTCACAGTGCACTAGTATTGGAACCTTATTCCCTTCACAGTGCACTAGTATTGGAACCCTATTCCCTTCACAGTGCACTAGTATTGGAACCCTATTCCCTTCACAGTGCACTAGTATTGGAACCCTATTCCCTTCACAGTGCACTAGTATTGGAACCCTATTCCCTTCACAGTGCACTAGTATTGGAACCCTATTCCCTTCACAGTGCACTAGTATTGGTACCCTATTCCCTTCACAGTGCACTAGTATTGGAACCCTATTCCCTTCACAGTGAACTAGTATTGGAACCCTATTCCCTTCACAGTGAACTAGTATTGGAACCCTATTCCCTTCACAGTGCACTAGTATTGGAACCCTATTCCCTTCACAGTGCACTAGTATTGGAACCCTATTCCCTTCACAGTGAACTAGTATTGGAACCCTATTCCCTTCACAGTGAACTAGTATTGGAACCCTATTACCTTCACAGTGAACTAATATTAGAACCCTATTCCCTTCACAGTGAACTAGTATTGGAACCCTATTCCCTTCACAGTGAACTAGTATTGGAACCCTATTCCCTTCACAGTGAACTAATATTAGAACCCTATTCCCTTCACAGTGCACTAGTATTGGAACCCTATTCCCTTCACAGTGAACTAGTATTGGAACCCTATTCTCTTCACAGTGCACTAGTATTGGAACCCTATTCCCTTCACAGTGAACTAGTATTGGAACCCTATTCCCTTCACAGTGAACTAGTATTGGAACCCTATTCCCTTCACAGTGAACTAGTATTGGAACCCTATTCCCTTCACAGTGCACTAGTATTGGAACCCTATTCCCTTCACAGTGCACTAGTATTGGAACCCTATTCCCTTCACAGTGAACTAGTATTGGAACCCTATTCCCTTCACAGTGAACTAGTATTGGAACCCTATTCCCTTCACAGTGCACTAGTATTGGAACCCTATTCCCTTCACAGAGAACTAGTATTGGAACCCTATTCCCTTCACAGTGAACTAGTATTGGAACCCTATTCCCTTCACAGTGCACTAGTATTGGAACCCTATTCCCTTCACAGTGAACTAATATTAGAACCCTATTCCCTTCACAGTGAACTAGTATTGGAACCCTATTCCCTTCACAGTGAACTAGTATTGGAACCCTATTCTCTTCACAGTGAACTAGTATTGGAACCCTATACCCTTCACAGTGCATTAGTATTGGAACCCTATTCCCTTCACAGTGCACTAGTATTGGAACCCTATTCCCTTCACAGTGCACTAGTATTGGAACCCTATTCCCTTCACAGTGAACTAGTATTGGAACCCTATTCCCTTCACAGTGCACTATAAATGGAACCCTATTCCCTTCACAGTGCACTAGTATTGGAACCCTATGCCCTTCACAGTGAACTAGTATTGGAACCCTATTCCCTTCACAGTGCACTATAAATGGAACCCTATTCCCTTCACAGTGCACTATAATTGGAACCCTATTCCCTTCACAGTGCACTAGTATTGGAACTCTAATCCCTTCACAGTGAACTAGTATTGGAACCTTATTCCCTTCACAGTGAACTAGTATTGGAACCCTATTCCCTTCACAGTGCACTATAAATGGAACCCTATTCCCTTCACAGTGCACTAGTATTGGAACCCTATTCCCTTCACAGTGCACTATAAATGGAACCCTATTCCCTTCACAGTGCACTAGTATTGGAACCCTATTCCCTTCACAGTGCACTATAAATGGAACCCTAATCCCTTCACAGTGCACTAGTATTGGAACCCTATTCCCTTCACAGTGCACTATAAATGGAACCCTATTCCCTTCACAGTGAACTATTATTGGAACCCTATTCTCTTCACAGTGCACTAGTATTGGAACCCTATTCCCTTCACAGTGCACTAGTATTGGAACCCTATTCCCTTCACAGTGAACTAGTATTGGAACCCTATTCCCTTCACAGTGCACTAGTATTGGAACCCTATTCCCTTCACAGTGCACTAGTATTGGAACCCTATTCCCTTCACAGTGAACTAGTATTGGAACCCTATTCCCTTCACAGTGAACTAGTATTGGAACCCTATTCCCTTCACAGTGCACTATAAATGGAACCCTATTCCCTTCACAGTGCACTAGTATTGGAACCCTATTCCATTCACAGTGCACTATAAATGGAACCCTATTCCCTTCACAGTGAACCATTATTGGAACCCTATTCCCTTCACAGTGCACTAGTATTGGAACCCTATTCCCTTCACAGTGCACTAGTATTGGAACCCTATTCCCTTCACAGTGAACTAGTATTGGAACCCTATTCCCTTCACAGTGCACTAGTATTGGAACCCTATTCCCTTCACAGTGAACTAGTATTGGAACCCTATTCCCTTCACAGAGAACTAGTATTGGAACCCTATTCCCTTCACAGTGCACTAGTATTGGAACCCTATTCCCTTCACAGAGAACTAGTATTGGAACCCTATTCCCTTCACAGTGAACTAGTATTGGAACCCTATTCCCTTCACAGTGCATTAGTATTGGAACCCTATTCCCTTCACAGTGAACTAGTGTTGGAACCCTATTCCCTTCACAGTGAACTAATATTAGAACCCTATTCCCTTAACAGTGAACTAGTATTGGAACCCTATTCCCTTAACAGTGAACTAGTATTGGAACCCTATTCCCGTCACAGTGCATTAGTATTGGAACCCTATTCCCTTCACAGTGAACTAGTGTTGGAACCCTATTCCCTTCACAGTGCACTATAAATGGAACCCTATTCCCTTCACAGTGCACTAGTATTGGAACCCTATGCCCTTCACAGTGAACTAGTATTGGAACCCTATTCCCTTCACAGTGCACTATAAATGGAACCCTATTCCCTTCACAGTGCACTATAATTGGAACCCTATTCCCTTCACAGTGCACTAGTATTGGAACTCTAATCCCTTCACAGTGAACTAGTATTGGAACCTTATTCCCTTCACAGTGAACTAGTATTGGAACCCTATTCCCTTCACAGTGCACTATAAATGGAACCCTATTCCCTTCACAGTGCACTAGTATTGGAACCCTATTCCCTTCACAGTGCACTATAAATGGAACCCTATTCCCTTCACAGTGCACTAGTATTGGAACCCTATTCCCTTCACAGTGCACTATAAATGGAACCCTAATCCCTTCACAGTGCACTAGTATTGGAACCCTATTCCCTTCACAGTGCACTATAAATGGAACCCTATTCCCTTCACAGTGAACTATTATTGGAACCCTATTCTCTTCACAGTGCACTAGTATTGGAACCCTATTCCCTTCACAGTGCACTAGTATTGGAACCCTATTCCCTTCACAGTGAACTAGTATTGGAACCCTATTCCCTTCACAGTGCACTAGTATTGGAACCCTATTCCCTTCACAGTGCACTAGTATTGGAACCCTATTCCCTTCACAGTGAACTAGTATTGGAACCCTATTCCCTTCACAGTGAACTAGTATTGGAACCCTATTCCCTTCACAGTGCACTATAAATGGAACCCTATTCCCTTCACAGTGCACTAGTATTGGAACCCTATTCCATTCACAGTGCACTATAAATGGAACCCTATTCCCTTCACAGTGAACCATTATTGGAACCCTATTCCCTTCACAGTGCACTAGTATTGGAACCCTATTCCCTTCACAGTGCACTAGTATTGGAACCCTATTCCCTTCACAGTGAACTAGTATTGGAACCCTATTCCCTTCACAGTGCACTAGTATTGGAACCCTATTCCCTTCACAGTGAACTAGTATTGGAACCCTATTCCCTTCACAGAGAACTAGTATTGGAACCCTATTCCCTTCACAGTGCACTAGTATTGGAACCCTATTCCCTTCACAGAGAACTAGTATTGGAACCCTATTCCCTTCACAGTGAACTAGTATTGGAACCCTATTCCCTTCACAGTGCATTAGTATTGGAACCCTATTCCCTTCACAGTGAACTAGTGTTGGAACCCTATTCCCTTCACAGTGAACTAATATTAGAACCCTATTCCCTTAACAGTGAACTAGTATTGGAACCCTATTCCCTTAACAGTGAACTAGTATTGGAACCCTATTCCCGTCACAGTGCATTAGTATTGGAACCCTATTCCCTTCACAGTGAACTAGTGTTGGAACCCTATTCCCTTCACAGTGAACTAATATTAGAACCCTATTCCCTTAACAGTGAACTAGTATTGGAACCCTATTCCCTTAACAGTGAACTAGTATTGGAACCCTATTCCCTTCACAGTGAACTAGTATTGGAACCCTATTCCCTTCACAGTGAACTAGTATTGGAACCCTATTCCCTTCACAGTGAACTAGTATTGGAACCCTATTCCCTTCACAGTGAACTAGTATTGGAACCCTATTCCCTTCACAGTGAACTAGTATTGGAACCCTATTCCCTTCACAGTGAACTAGTATTGGAACCCTATTCCCTTCACAGTGAACTATTATTGGAACCCTATTCCCTTCACAGTGCACTAGTATTGGAACCCTATTCCCTTCACAGTGAACTAGTATTGGAACCCTATTCCCTTCACAGTGAACTAGTATTGGAACCCTATTCCCTTCACAGTGAACTAGTATTGAAACCCTATTCCCTTCACAGTGAACTAGTATTGGAACCCTATTCCCTTCACAGTGAACTAGTATTGGAACCCTATTCCCTTCACAGTGAACTAGTATTGGAACCCTATTCCCTTCACAGTGAACTAATATTAGAACCCTATTCCCTTCACAGTGAACTAGTATTGGAACCCTATTCCCTTCACAGAGAACTAGTATTGGAACCCTATTCCCTTCACAGTGAACTAGTATTGGAACCCTATTCCCTTCACAGTGCACTAGTATTGGAACCCTATTCCCTTCACAGTGCACTATTATTGGAACCCTATTCCCTTCACAGTGCACTAGTATTGGAACCCTATTCCCTTCACAGTGAACTAGTATTGGAACCCTATTCCCTTCACAGTGAACTAGTATTGGAACCCTATTCCCTTCACAGTGCACTAGTATTGGAACCCTATTCCCTTCACAGTGAACTAGTATTGGAACCCTATTCCCTTCACAGAGAACTAGTATTGGAACCCTATTCCCTTCACAGTGAACTAGTATTGGAACCCTATTCCCTTCACAGTGCACTAGTATTGGAACCTTATTCCCTTCACAGTGCACTAGTATTGGAACCCTATTCCCTTCACAGTGCACTAGTATTGGAACCCTATTCCCTTCACAGTGCACTAGTATTGGAACCCTATTCCCTTCACAGTGCACTAGTATTGGAACCCTATTCCCTTCACAGTGCACTAGTATTGGAACCCTATTCCCTTCACAGTGCACTAGTATTGGTACCCTATTCCCTTCACAGTGCACTAGTATTGGAACCCTATTCCCTTCACAGTGAACTAGTATTGGAACCCTATTCCCTTCACAGTGAACTAGTATTGGAACCCTATTCCCTTCACAGTGCACTAGTATTGGAACCCTATTCCCTTCACAGTGCACTAGTATTGGAACCCTATTCCCTTCACAGTGAACTAGTATTGGAACCCTATTCCCTTCACAGTGAACTAGTATTGGAACCCTATTCCCTTCACAGTGAACTAATATTAGAACCCTATTCCCTTCACAGTGAACTAGTATTGGAACCCTATTCCCTTCACAGTGAACTAGTATTGGAACCCTATTCCCTTCACAGTGAACTAATATTAGAACCCTATTCCCTTCACAGTGCACTAGTATTGGAACCCTATTCCCTTCACAGTGAACTAGTATTGGAACCCTATTCTCTTCACAGTGCACTAGTATTGGAACCCTATTCCCTTCACAGTGAACTAGTATTGGAACCCTATTCCCTTCACAGTGAACTAGTATTGGAACCCTATTCCCTTCACAGTGAACTAGTATTGGAACCCTATTCCCTTCACAGTGCACTAGTATTGGAACCCTATTCCCTTCACAGTGCACTAGTATTGGAACCCTATTCCCTTCACAGTGAACTAGTATTGGAACCCTATTCCCTTCACAGTGAACTAGTATTGGAACCCTATTCCCTTCACAGTGCACTAGTATTGGAACCCTATTCCCTTCACAGAGAACTAGTATTGGAACCCTATTCCCTTCACAGTGAACTAGTATTGGAACCCTATTCCCATCACAGTGCACTAGTATTGGAACCCTATTCCCTTCACAGTGAACTAATATTAGAACCCTATTCCCTTCACAGTGAACTAGTATTGGAACCCTATTCCCTTCACAGTGAACTAGTATTGGAACCCTATTCTCTTCACAGTAAACTAGTATTGGAACCCTATACCCTTCACAGTGCATTAGTATTGGAACCCTATTCCCTTCACAGTGCACTAGTATTGGAACCCTATTCCCTTCACAGTGCACTAGTATTGGAACCCTATTCCCTTCACAGTGAACTAGTATTGGAACCCTATTCCCTTCACAGTGCACTATAAATGGAACCCTATTCCCTTCACAGTGCACTAGTATTGGAACCCTATGCCCTTCACAGTGAACTAGTATTGGAACCCTATTCCCTTCACAGTGCACTATAAATGGAACCCTATTCCCTTCACAGTGCACTATAATTGGAACCCTATACCTTCACAGTGCACTAGTATTGGAACTCTAATCCCTTCACAGTGAACTAGTATTGGAACCTTATTCCCTTCACAGTGAACTAGTATTGGAACCCTATTCCCTTCACAGTGCACTATAAATGGAACCCTATTCCCTTCACAGTGCACTAGTATTGGAACCCTATGCCCTTCACAGTGAACTAGTATTGGAACCCTATTCCCTTCACAGTGCACTATAAATGGAACCCTATTCCCTTCACAGTGCACTATAATTGGAACCCTATACCTTCACAGTGCACTAGTATTGGAACTCTAATCCCTTCACAGTGAACTAGTATTGGAACCCTATTCCCTTCACAGTGCACTAGTATTGGAACCCTATTCCCTTCACAGTGCACTAGTATTGGAACCCTATTCCCTTCACAGTGAACTAGTATTGGAACCCTATTCCCTTCACAGTGCACTATAAATGGAACCCTATTCCCTTCACAGTGCACTAGTATTGGAACCCTATGCCCTTCACAGTGAACTAGTATTGGAACCCTATTCCCTTCACAGTGCACTATAAATGGAACCCTATTCCCTTCACAGTGCACTATAATTGGAACCCTATACCTTCACAGTGCACTAGTATTGGAACTCTAATCCCTTCACAGTGAACTAGTATTGGAACCTTATTCCCTTCACAGTGAACTAGTATTGGAACCCTATTCCCTTCACAGTGCACTATAAATGGAACCCTATTCCCTTCACAGTGCACTAGTATTGGAACCCTATTCCCTTCACAGTGCACTATAAATGGAACCCTATTCCCTTCACAGTGCACTAGTATTGGAACCCTATTCCCTTCACAGTGCACTATAAATGGAACCCTAATCCCTTCACAGTGCACTAGTATTGGAACCCTATTCCCTTCACAGTGCACTATAAATGGAACCCTATTCCCTTCACAGTGAACTATTATTGGAACCCTATTCTCTTCACAGTGCACTAGTATTGGAACCCTATTCCCTTCACAGTGCACTAGTATTGGAACCCTATTCCCTTCACAGTGAACTAGTATTGGAACCCTATTCCCTTCACAGTGAACTAGTATTGGAACCCTATTCCCTTCACAGTGCACTAGTATTGGAACCCTATTCCCTTCACAGTGAACTAGTATTGGAACCCTATTCCCTTCACAGTGAACTAGTATTGGAACCCTATTCCCTTCACAGTGCACTATAAATGGAACCCTATTCCCTTCACAGTGCACTAGTATTGGAACCCTATTCCATTCACAGTGCACTATAAATGGAACCCTATTCCCTTCACAGTGAACCATTATTGGAACCCTATTCCCTTCACAGTGCACTAGTATTGGAACCCTATTCCCTTCACAGTGCACTAGTATTGGAACCCTATTCCCTTCACAGTGAACTAGTATTGGAACCCTATTCCCTTCACAGTGCACTAGTATTGGAACCCTATTCCCTTCACAGTGAACTAGTGTTGGAACCCTATTCCCTTCACAGTGAACTAGTATTGGAACCCTATTCCCTTCACAGTGAACTAATATTAGAACCCTATTCCCTTCACAGTGAACTAGTATTGGAACCCTATTCCCTTCACAGTGAACTAGTATTGGAACCCTATTCCCTTCACAGTGAACTAGTATTGGAACCCTATTCCCTTCACAGTGAACTAATATTAGAACCCTATTCCCTTCACAGTGCACTAGTATTGGAACCCTATTCCCTTCACAGTGAACTAGTATTGGAACCCTATTCCCTTCACAGTGCACTAGTATTGGAACCCTATTCCCTTCACAGTGAACTAGTATTGGAACCCTATTCCCTTCACAGTGCACTAGTATTGGAACCCTATTCCCTTCACAGTGAACTAGTATTGGAACCCTATTCCCTTCACAGTGAACTAGTATTGGAACCCTATTCCCTTCACAGTGAACTAGTATTGGAACCCTATTCCCTTCACAGTGAACTATTATTGGAACCCTATTCCCTTCACAGTGCACTAGTATTGGAACCCTATTCCCTTCACAGTGAACTAGTATTGGAACCCTATTCCCTTCACAGTGAACTAGTATTGGAACCCTATTCCCTTCACAGTGAACTAGTATTGAAACCCTATTCCCTTCACAGTGAACTAGTATTGGAACCCTATTCCCTTCACAGTGAACTAGTATTGGAACCCTATTCCCTTCACAGTGAACTAGTATTGGAACCCTATTCCCTTCACAGTGAACTAATATTAGAACCCTATTCCCTTCACAGTGAACTAGTATTGGAACCCTATTCCCTTCACAGAGAACTAGTATTGGAACCCTATTCCCTTCACAGTGAACTAGTATTGGAACCCTATTCCCTTCACAGTGCACTAGTATTGGAACCCTATTCCCTTCACAGTGCACTATTATTGGAACCCTATTCCCTTCACAGTGCACTAGTATTGGAACCCTATTCCCTTCACAGTGAACTAGTATTGGAACCCTATTCCCTTCACAGTGAACTAGTATTGGAACCCTATTCCCTTCACAGTGCACTAGTATTGGAACCCTATTCCCTTCACAGTGAACTAGTATTGGAACCCTATTCCCTTCACAGAGAACTAGTATTGGAACCCTATTCCCTTCACAGTGAACTAGTATTGGAACCCTATTCCCTTCACAGTGCACTAGTATTGGAACCTTATTCCCTTCACAGTGCACTAGTATTGGAACCCTATTCCCTTCACAGTGCACTAGTATTGGAACCCTATTCCCTTCACAGTGCACTAGTATTGGAACCCTATTCCCTTCACAGTGCACTAGTATTGGAACCCTATTCCCTTCACAGTGCACTAGTATTGGAACCCTATTCCCTTCACAGTGCACTAGTATTGGTACCCTATTCCCTTCACAGTGCACTAGTATTGGAACCCTATTCCCTTCACAGTGAACTAGTATTGGAACCCTATTCCCTTCACAGTGAACTAGTATTGGAACCCTATTCCCTTCACAGTGCACTAGTATTGGAACCCTATTCCCTTCACAGTGCACTAGTATTGGAACCCTATTCCCTTCACAGTGAACTAGTATTGGAACCCTATTCCCTTCACAGTGAACTAGTATTGGAACCCTATTCCCTTCACAGTGAACTAATATTAGAACCCTATTCCCTTCACAGTGAACTAGTATTGGAACCCTATTCCCTTCACAGTGAACTAGTATTGGAACCCTATTCCCTTCACAGTGAACTAATATTAGAACCCTATTCCCTTCACAGTGCACTAGTATTGGAACCCTATTCCCTTCACAGTGAACTAGTATTGGAACCCTATTCTCTTCACAGTGCACTAGTATTGGAACCCTATTCCCTTCACAGTGAACTAGTATTGGAACCCTATTCCCTTCACAGTGAACTAGTATTGGAACCCTATTCCCTTCACAGTGAACTAGTATTGGAACCCTATTCCCTTCACAGTGCACTAGTATTGGAACCCTATTCCCTTCACAGTGCACTAGTATTGGAACCCTATTCCCTTCACAGTGAACTAGTATTGGAACCCTATTCCCTTCACAGTGAACTAGTATTGGAACCCTATTCCCTTCACAGTGCACTAGTATTGGAACCCTATTCCCTTCACAGAGAACTAGTATTGGAACCCTATTCCCTTCACAGTGAACTAGTATTGGAACCCTATTCCCATCACAGTGCACTAGTATTGGAACCCTATTCCCTTCACAGTGAACTAATATTAGAACCCTATTCCCTTCACAGTGAACTAGTATTGGAACCCTATTCCCTTCACAGTGAACTAGTATTGGAACCCTATTCTCTTCACAGTAAACTAGTATTGGAACCCTATACCCTTCACAGTGCATTAGTATTGGAACCCTATTCCCTTCACAGTGCACTAGTATTGGAACCCTATTCCCTTCACAGTGCACTAGTATTGGAACCCTATTCCCTTCACAGTGAACTAGTATTGGAACCCTATTCCCTTCACAGTGCACTATAAATGGAACCCTATTCCCTTCACAGTGCACTAGTATTGGAACCCTATGCCCTTCACAGTGAACTAGTATTGGAACCCTATTCCCTTCACAGTGCACTATAAATGGAACCCTATTCCCTTCACAGTGCACTATAATTGGAACCCTATACCTTCACAGTGCACTAGTATTGGAACTCTAATCCCTTCACAGTGAACTAGTATTGGAACCTTATTCCCTTCACAGTGAACTAGTATTGGAACCCTATTCCCTTCACAGTGCACTATAAATGGAACCCTATTCCCTTCACAGTGCACTAGTATTGGAACCCTATGCCCTTCACAGTGAACTAGTATTGGAACCCTATTCCCTTCACAGTGCACTATAAATGGAACCCTATTCCCTTCACAGTGCACTATAATTGGAACCCTATACCTTCACAGTGCACTAGTATTGGAACTCTAATCCCTTCACAGTGAAATAGTATTGGAACCCTATTCCCTTCACAGTGCACTAGTATTGGAACCCTATTCCCTTCACAGTGCACTAGTATTGGAACCCTATTCCCTTCACAGTGAACTAGTATTGGAACCCTATTCCCTTCACAGTGCACTATAAATGGAACCCTATTCCCTTCACAGTGCACTAGTATTGGAACCCTATGCCCTTCACAGTGAACTAGTATTGGAACCCTATTCCCTTCACAGTGCACTATAAATGGAACCCTATTCCCTTCACAGTGCACTATAATTGGAACCCTATACCTTCACAGTGCACTAGTATTGGAACTCTAATCCCTTCACAGTGAACTAGTATTGGAACCTTATTCCCTTCACAGTGAACTAGTATTGGAACCCTATTCCCTTCACAGTGCACTATAAATGGAACCCTATTCCCTTCACAGTGCACTAGTATTGGAACCCTATTCCCTTCACAGTGCACTATAAATGGAACCCTATTCCCTTCACAGTGCACTAGTATTGGAACCCTATTCCCTTCACAGTGCACTATAAATGGAACCCTAATCCCTTCACAGTGCACTAGTATTGGAACCCTATTCCCTTCACAGTGCACTATAAATGGAACCCTATTCCCTTCACAGTGAACTATTATTGGAACCCTATTCTCTTCACAGTGCACTAGTATTGGAACCCTATTCCCTTCACAGTGCACTAGTATTGGAACCCTATTCCCTTCACAGTGAACTAGTATTGGAACCCTATTCCCTTCACAGTGAACTAGTATTGGAACCCTATTCCCTTCACAGTGCACTAGTATTGGAACCCTATTCCCTTCACAGTGAACTAGTATTGGAACCCTATTCCCTTCACAGTGAACTAGTATTGGAACCCTCTTCCCTTCACAGTGCACTATAAATGGAACCCTATTCCCTTCACAGTGCACTAGTATTGGAACCCTATTCCATTCACAGTGCACTATAAATGGAACCCTATTCCCTTCACAGTGAACCATTATTGGAACCCTATTCCCTTCACAGTGCACTAGTATTGGAACCCTATTCCCTTCACAGTGCACTAGTATTGGAACCCTATTCCCTTCACAGTGAACTAGTATTGGAACCCTATTCCCTTCACAGTGCACTAGTATTGGAACCCTATTCCCTTCACAGTGAACTAGTGTTGGAACCCTATTCCCTTCACAGTGAACTAGTATTGGAACCCTATTCCCTTCACAGTGAACTAATATTAGAACCCTATTCCCTTCACAGTGAACTAGTATTGGAACCCTATTCCCTTCACAGTGAACTAGTATTGGAACCCTATTCCCTTCACAGTGAACTAGTATTGGAACCCTATTCCCTTCACAGTGAACTAATATTAGAACCCTATTCCCTTCACAGTGCACTAGTATTGGAACCCTATTCCCTTCACAGTGAACTAGTATTGGAACCCTATTCCCTTCACAGTGCACTAGTATTGGAACCCTATTCCCTTCACAGTGAACTAGTATTGGAACCCTATTCCCTTCACAGTGCACTAGTATTGGAACCCTATTCCCTTCACAGTGAACTAGTATTGGAACCCTATTCCCTTCACAGTGCACTAGTATTGGAACCCTATTCCCTTCACAGTGCACTAGTATTGGAACCCTATTCCCTTCACAGTGAACTAGTATTGGAACCCTATTCCCTTCACAGTGCACTAATATTGGAACCCTATTCCCTTCACAGTGCACTAGTATTGGAACCCTATTCCCTTCACAGTGAACTAGTATTGGAACCCTATTCCCTTCACAGTGAACTAGTATTGGAACCCTATTCCCTTCACAGTGCACTAGTATTGGAACCCTATTCCCTTCACAGTGAACTAATATTAGAACCCTATTCCCTTCACAGTGAACTAGTATTGGAACCCTATTCCCTTCACAGTGCACTAGTATTGGAACCCTATTCCCTTCACAGTGCACTATAAATGGAACCAGGAGCCATTTAGGACACCTTGTGAAGTGAAAGGATTCTGTCTCCTCTCTCTCCCAGATAGACAGGGTGACAGGAAACATGGGAAAGATTTGTGTGTGAACTGAATTGCTTTTTCTCTCAACCAGGACACATGTCCTGTTTTCCTGACAGTCTTTCTGCTATTCCACTTCCTCCTTTCAGGGACAGAGAGAATAGAGAGGGAGAGAGAGAGAGAGGGAGAGAGAGAGAGAGAGAGAGAGAACCACATGACAGCAACACAATTAGACCCAACCAAATGATGAGAAAACAGAAAGGTAATTACTTGACACATTGGAAAGCAGGAACCAAAAACAGAGCAAACTAGAATGCTATTTGGCCCTAAACAGAGAGTACACAGTGGCAGAATTCCTGACCACTGTGACTGACCCAAACTTAAGGAAAGCTTTGACTATGTACAGACTCAGTGAGCATAGCCTTGCTATTGAGAAAGGCCACTGTAGGCAGACATGGCTCTCAGGAGAAGACAGGCTATGTGCACACTGCCCACAAAATGAGGTGGAAACTGAGCTGCACTTCCTAACCTCCTGCCAAATGTATGACCATATCAGAGACACATATTTCCCTCAGATTACACAGATCCACAAAGAATTCGAAAACAAATCAAATTTTGATAAACTCCCATATCTATGGGGTGAAATACCACAGTGTGACATCACAACAGCCAATTAAAATGGCGCCGGAGAAGAAGGCAGACGTTTTACGTGTCCCCAACCGATTGTGTTTTTTTGTTTGTTTATTTGCGATTTTTGTAACTCCTTTTTTTAAACTTATTTTGTACATAATGTTGCCGCTACCGTCTCTTATGACCGAAAATATCTTCTGGACATCAGGACTGTGATTACTCACCACGGACGGGCAGAATCCTTTTTCCCTTTAACTACTCTGACGGGCCCGACGCAAACGATATACTGCTCTCTCGGGAACAGGCCCAGATCCCCGTCATTTGCGTGAAGAGGAGACGGAGAAAAAGGGGCCAAAGGCCGGGCTGCCTTCTGAGAGCTACCGCCCCAACAGATCCACAGATGATGCAATCTCTATTGCACTCCACACTGCCCTTTCACACCTGGACAAAAGGAACACCTATGTGAGAATGCTGTTCATTGACTACAGCTCAGCGTTCAACACCATAGTGCCCTCAAAGCTCATCACTAAGCTAAGGATCCTGGGACTAAACACCTCCCTCTGCAACTGGATCCTGGACTTCCTGACGGGCCACCACCAGGTGGTAAGGGTAGGCAACAACACATCTGCCACCCTGATCCTCAACACGGGGGCCCCTCAGGAGTGCGTGCTCAGTCCCCTCCTGTACTCCCTGTTCACCCACGACAGCATGGCCAGGCACAAGAAACACAATGACTAACGCCGATAGGGAGGTCAGAGACCTGGCCGTGTGGTGCCAGGACAACAACCTCTCCCTCAACGCGATCAAGACAAAGGAGATGATTGTGGACTGCAGGAAAAGGAGGGCTGGACACGCCCCCATTCTCATCGACGGGGCTGCAGTGGAGCAGGTTGAGAGCTTCAAGTTCCTTGGTGTCCACATCACCAACAAACTAGAATGGTCCAAGCACACTAAGACAGTTGTGAAGAGGGCACGACAAAACCTATTCCCCCTCAGGAGACTGAAAAGATTTGGCATGGGTCCTCAGATCCTCAAAAGGTTCTACAGCTGCACCATCGAGAGCATCCTGACCGGTTGCATCACTGCCTGGTACGGAAACTGCTCGGCCTCCGACTGCAAGGCACTACAGAGGGTAGTGCGTACGGCCCAGTACATCACTGGGGCCAAGCTTCCTGTCATCCAGGACCTCTATAACAGGCGATGTCAGAGGAAAGCCCTAAAAATGGTCAAAGACTCCAGCCACCCTAGTCATAGACTGTTCTCTCTGCTACCGCACGGCATGCCGTACTGCCAAGTCTAGGTTCAAGAGGCTTCTAAACAGCTTCTACCCTGAAGCCATAAGACTCCTGAACACCTAATCAAATGGCTACCCAGGCGGTTTCTAATCCCCCCCTTTTACACCGCTGCTACTCTCTGTTGCTTTCATCTAGTCACTTTAATAACTCTACCTGCATGTAAATATTACCTCAACTAACTGGTGCCCCCCGCACATTAACTCTGTACCGGTACCCCCCTGTATGTAGCCTCGCTATTGTTATTTTACCGCTGTTCTTTAGTTACTTGTTACTTTTATCTCTTATTCTTATCCGTATTTTTATTAACTGCATTGTTGTTTAGGAGCTTGCATTTCACTGTAAGGTGTACACCTGTTGTATTCGGCGCATGTGACTAATACAATTTGATTGGATTTTGATTTGTGACCTGTTGCCACAAGAAAAGGTCAACCAGTGAAGAACAAACACCCATATTTATGTTTATTTATTTTCCCTTTTGTAACTTTTGTGAGTGTACTGTTTACTGTAATTTCATTGTTTATTTCACTTTTGTTTATTATCTACTTGACTTGCTTTGGCAATGTTTCCCATGCCAATAAAGCCCTTAGAAAGAGAGAGAGAGAGCGAGAGAGAGCAAGAGAGCGAGAGAGAGCAAGAGAGCGAGAGAGAGAGAGACAGAGACAGAGAGAGAACGAGCGAGAGAGAGAACGAGCAAGACAGAGAGAGAGAGTGAGAGAGAGTTAGAGAGGGAGACAGAGAGAGAGTTAGAGAGAGAGTTAGAGAGAGAGTTAGAGAGAGAGTTAGAGAGAGAGAGAGTGAGAGAGTGAGAGAGTGAGAGAGAGAGAGAGAGAGAGAGAGAGAGAGAGAGAGAGAGAGAGAGAGAGAGAGAGAGAGACAGAGAGAGAGAGAGAGAGAGAGAGACACAGACAGACAGACAGACAGACAGACAGACAGACAGACAGACAGACAGACAGACAGACAGACAGACAGACAGACAGACAGACAGACAGACAGAGACAGACAGACAGACAGACAGACAGACAGACAGACAGACAGACAGACAGACAGACAGACAGACAGACAGACAGACAGACGTTGGTGTTCCTGATTGCTGGGTGACAGGAACAGGAAGTAAAGGGTTTATATCAACAAATAATCCCTTTCTAAGAGTCATTTAGAGGATGCAATAAACAGATGACTCTCAAAATACTCCGATTTAAAAAAAGGCTTCCAGAAATGAAATGACTGTGGTCAACACCAACGGATGAAATAAAATTACTAATGTTTTTTCTGTCCTGGGGTTCTGTGGGGTTTGTTTGTGAACAGAGCGTCAGGACCAGCTTGTTAAGGGGACACGGTTCCCCAGGTTCATCTCTCTGTAGGGGACGGCTCTGTTATTAAGGAAGGTTTGGGTACCGCTTCCTTTTAGGTGGTTGTAGAATCTCTTTTCTGGATTATGATCATTAAAGGCCTAATTCTTCTTCACATGTATTATTTGTTTTTTTTACGTTGTACACAGAGGATACTTTTTGTTTTTTGTTCCATGTTGTGAATTCTTGGTCGGTGAGCTGACTCCAGACCTCACAACCATCAAGGTCAATGGGCTCTATAACTGATTCAAGTATCTTTAGCCAGATCCTAATTAGATTTGTATGTTCCTTTCGATGGTGTAGAAGGCCCTTCTTGCCTTGTCTTGGGCCCCGGTGGCAATACATTTGTAAAACCAAAAGGTTACCTTGACTTGGAAGTGTTCCAGTGTTGTGTTGGAAAGTCATAGTCAGCTAGCTAACATAGCATCCCTCTGTTATAGCCAGCTAGCTAACATAGCATCCCTCTGTTATAGCCAGCTAGCTAACATAGCATCCATCTGTTATAGCCAGCTAGCTAACATAGCATCCATCTGTTATAGCCAGCTAGCTAACATAGCATCCCTCTGTTATAGCCAGCTAGCTAACATAGCATCCCTCTGTTATAGCCAGCTAGCTAACATAGCATCCCTCTGTTATAGCCAGCTAGCTAAAATAGCATCCCTCTGTTATAGCCAGCTAGCTTACATAGCATCCCTCTGTTATAGCCAGCTAGCTAACATAGCATCCCTCTGTTATAGCCAGCTAGCTAACATAGCATCCCTCTGTTTGAGCTGGGTGTTTCAGTAGGCTAAACTAACTAGCTGCATTTGCTAACTAAGTAAGTGAAACTGAAAGTAAATAAATAAAAGACAAAATCTCTCTCTATTTCTCTCTTGCTTCTCCTTCATTTTGGAAGAAATTATTTTGTTCAAAACTGTTAAACTATTGTCTTTCTCTCTCTTTGAGTCAACTACTCACCACATTTTATACACTGCAGTGCTAGCTAGCTGTAGCTTATGCTTTCAGTACGGAAGTTGTCATAATTACTATGAAAGGGGGTGAGAACTATTTTCTGCCAGTGATGGAAGTGGAGGGGTGGAGGAAGAGAAGGTAAAAGAGGAGTGGGAGAGAAGGAGGAGGTGGAGGTATTGAAATGAAACCCGCCCTGTATTGAAATGACACCCGCCCTGTATTGAAATGACACCCACCCTGTATTGAAATGACACCCGCCCTGTATTGAAATGACACCCACCCTGTATTGAAATGACACCCGCCCTGTATTCAAGAGGATTTTGTGTCTCAACCGATTGTGGGCACATTACAAAAAGCTCAGATGATGTCAAATAGGGTCTAAACTACAACATTTGAGAATATGAAAAAGATCTGAGTTTTTTTTGTTGTATAATTGTGTGTCCAGGGGGTATAGTCTCTGAGGGATGAGTTGTCTTTTCACTTGACACGGTTATGTCATCTAATGTGGTCGGTCTGTCTCTTGTCTCTTCACATGTCCTCCTCATCACGGTCCTCACTGTTTCAGGTTACTGTAGTGGTAAACAGAAAGCAAAGTAAAGCCTGTGGTTTGTTTTAGAGATGCTTTGGTGCTGTGGGTTTCAACTGAAGCAGCTCTTCAGCTCCAGGGAATATAACTCTACTCTGATGAGCTCAGAACTGAGCTGCTAGACGCTTTCTGCCTTCCGCTCTCCGCCTTCCGCCGTCCGCCTTCTGCTTTCTGCCTTCTGCTTTCTGCAAAGTTGTGTGAATCTGTAAGTGGTTTTCTCTCTAAGTGGTAAACGTGTGTGTGTGTGTGTGTGTGTGTGTGTGTGTGTGTGTGTGTGTGTGTGTGTGTGTGTGTGTGTGTGTGTGTGTGTGTGTGTGTGTGTGTGTGTGTGTGTGTGTGTGTGTGTGTCACAGCTAATTAAGTCAGAAAACATCTCAGGGGGATTGACTCAGGACACAAACACACACACACACGCAGGTACGCACACACACACTCAGATCTCCCACACATTAAAACAGTCTGCAGTCAATCAATCAATCGAATGTATTCATAAAGCCCTTCTTACCTCAGCCGATATCACAAAGTGCTGTACAGAAACCCAGCCTAAAACCCCAAACAGCAAGCAATGCAGATGTAGAAGCACGGTGGCTAGGAAAAACTCCCTAGAAAGGCCAGGACCTAGGAAGAAACCTAGAGAGGAACCAGGCTATGAGGGGTGGCCGGTCCTCTTCTGGCTGTGCCGGGTGGAGATTATAACAGAACATGGCCAAGATGTTCAAATGTTCATAGATGACCAGCAGGGTCAAATAATAATAATCACAGTGGTTGTCGAGGGTCAACAAGTCAGCACCTCAGGAGTAAATGTCAGTTGGCTTTTCATAGCCGATCGTTCAGAGCATCCTCACTAAACAACAAATCTAATTTATTCATAAAGCCCTTCTTACATCAGCTGATATCTCAAAGTGCTGTACAGAAACCCAGCCTAAAACCCCCAAACAGCAAGCAATGCAGATGTAGAAGCATGATGGCTAGGAAAAACACTCCACCAGATTACACAGATTCACATTCTGACACCCAGAGAGAAAAACACTCCACCAGATTACACAGATTCACATTCTGACACCCAGAGAGAAAAACACTCCACCAGATTACACAGATTCACATTCTGACACCCAGAGAGAAAAACACTCCACCAGATTACACAGATTCACATTCTGACACCCAGAGAGAAAAACAATCCACCAGATTACACAGATTCACATTCTGACACCCAGAGAGAAAAACAATCCACCAGATTACACAGATTCACATTCTGACACCCAGAGAGACGATAAGACGCAGTGTTTGGAAGACAAGTCGTAGAGATTTGATGTCGACTTATGACCTATCCAAGGGCCCAAAGGATTAGGGAGTAGAGTGCCACTTAGGGAGCAGTTTAAGCCACAGGAGGCTGCTGAGAGGAGGACGACTGGCATCAAACCCGGAAACCACGGAAACCAAGGAAACCCCGGAAACCACGGAAACCAAGGAAACCCCGGAAACCACGGAAACCAAGGAAACCCCGGAAACCACGGAAACCAAGGAAACCCCGGAAACCCCGGAAACCAAGGAAACCCCGGAAACCACGGAAACCAAGGAAACCCCGGAAACCACGGAAACCAAGGAAACCCCGGAAACCACGGAAACCAAGGAAACCACGGAAACCAAGGAAACCAAGGAAACCACGGAAACCACGCGTCGGATATATTTGATAGCGTTCCACTGAATCCCGGCTCAAACCGTTACCAACGAACCCATCCTCCCTCAATGAATGGTGCCACCAACCACCCGTGGTTTCAGGGTACGGGGGGGACCTGAAGGTGTCGGAGGACATCTCTCCTCGTCGTTTCTAGTTGGCAGAACCTGGTACTCATTCCCTGTGGGTCACGGTCATAAGTAGTGCCCTACGAAAGGACGCAGGGTGGCATCTGGGGTCATGTGAAGTTGGCAGAACCTGGTACTCATTCCCTGTGGGTCACGGTCATAAGTAGTGCCCTACGAAAGGACGCAGGGTGGCATCTGGGGTCATGTGAAGTTGGCAGAACCTGGTACTCATTCCCTGTGGGTCACGGTCATAAGTAGTGCCCTACGAAAGGACGCAGGGTGGCATCTGGGGTCATGTGAAGTTGGCAGAACCTGGTACTCATTCCCTGTGGGTCACGGTCATAAGTAGTGCCCTACGAAAGGACGCAGGGTGGCATCTGGGGTCATGTGAAGTTGGCAGAACCTGGTACTCATTCCCTGTGGGTCACGGTCATAAGTAGTGCCCTACGAAAGGACGCAGGGTGGCATCTGGGGTCATGTGAAGTTGGCAGAACCTGGTACTCATTCCCTGTGGGTCACGGTCATAAGTAGTGCCCTACGAAAGGACGCAGGGTGGCATCTGGGGTCATGTGAAGTTGGCAGAACCTGGTACTCATTCCCTGTGGGTCACGGTCATAAGTAGTGCCCTACGAAAGGACGCAGGGTGGCATCTGGGGTCATGTGAAGTTGGCAGAACCTGGTACTCATTCCCTGTGGGTCACGGTCATAAGTAGTGCCCTACGAAAGGACGCAGGGTGGCATCTGGGGTCATGTGAAGTTGGCAGAACCTGGTACTCATTCCCTGTGGGTCACGGTCATAAGTAGTGCCCTACGAAAGGACGCAGGGTGGCATCTGGGGTCATGTGAAGTTGGCAGAACCTGGTACTCATTCCCTGTGGGTCACGGTCATAAGTAGTGCCCTACGAAAGGACGCAGGGTGGCATCTGGGGTCATGTGAAGTTGGCAGAACCTGGTACTCATTCCCTGTGGGTCACGGTCATAAGTAGTGCCCTACGAAAGGACGCAGGGTGGCATCTGGGGTCATGTGAAGTTGGCAGAACCTGGTACTCATTCCCTGTGGGTCACGGTCATAAGTAGTGCCCTACGAAAGGACGCAGGGTGGCATCTGGGGTCATGTGAAGTTGGCAGAACCTGGTACTCATTCCCTGTGGGTCACGGTCATAAGTAGTGCCCTACGAAAGGACGCAGGGTGGCATCTGGGGTCATGTGAAGTTGGCAGAACCTGGTACTCATTCCCTGTGGGTCACGGTCATAAGTAGTGCCCTACGAAAGGACGCAGGGTGGCATCTGGGGTCATGTGAAGTTGGCAGAACCTGGTACTCATTCCCTGTGGGTCACGGTCATAAGTAGTGCCCTACGAAAGGACGCAGGGTGGCATCTGGGGTCATGTGAAGTTGGCAGAACCTGGTACTCATTCCCTGTGGGTCACGGTCATAAGTAGTGCCCTACGAAAGGACGCAGGGTGGCATCTGGGGTCATGTGAAGTTGGCAGAACCTGGTACTCATTCCCTGTGGGTCACGGTCATAAGTAGTGCCCTACGAAAGGACGCAGGGTGGCATCTGGGGTCATGTGAAGTTGGCAGAACCTGGTACTCATTCCCTGTGGGTCACGGTCAAAAGTAGTGCCCTACGAAAGGACGCAGGGTGGCATCTGGGGTCATGTGAAGTTGGCAGAACCTGGTACTCATTCCCTGTGGGTCACGGTCATAAGTAGTGCCCTACGAAAGGACGCAGGGTGGCATCTGGGGTCATGTGAAGTTGGCAGAACCTGGTACTCATTCCCTGTGGGTCACGGTCATAAGTAGTGCCCTACGAAAGGACGCAGGGTGGCATCTGGGGTCATGTGAAGTTGGCAGAACCTGGTACTCATTCCCTGTGGGTCACGGTCATAAGTAGTGCCCTACGAAAGGACGCAGGGTGGCATCTGGGGTCATGTGAAGTTGGCAGAACCTGGTACTCATTCCCTGTGGGTCACGGTCATAAGTAGTGCCCTACGAAAGGACGCAGGGTGGCATCTGGGGTCATGTGAAGTTGGCAGAACCTGGTACTCATTCCCTGTGGGCCACGGTCATAAGTAGTGCCCTACGAAAGGACGCAGGGTGGCATCTGGGGTCATGTGAAGTTGGCAGAACCTGGTACTCATTCCCTGTGGGCCACGGTCATAAGTAGTGCCCTACGAAAGGACGCAGGGTGGCATCTGGGGTCATGTGAAGTTGGCAGAACCTGGTACTCATTCCCTGTGGGTCACGGTCATAAGTAGTGCCCTACGAAAGGACGCAGGGTGGCATCTGGGGTCATGTGAAGTTGGCAGAACCTGATACTCATTCCCTGTGGGCCACGGTCATAAGTAGTGCCCTACGAAAGGACGCATGGTGGCATCTGGGGTCATGTGAAGTTGGCAGAACCTGGTACTCATTCCCTGTGGGTCAGGGTCATAAGTAGTACCCTACGAAAGGACGCAGGGTGGCATCTGGGGTCATGTGAAGTTGGCAGAACCTGGTACTCATTCCCTGTGGGTCACGGTCATAAGTAGTGCCCTACGAAAGGACGCAGGGTGGCATCTGGGGTCATGTGAAGTTGGCAGAACCTGGTACTCATTCCCTGTGGGTCACGGTCATAAGTAGTGCCCTACGAAAGGACGCAGGGTGGCATCTGGGGTCATGTGAAGTTGGCAGAACCTGGTAGTTCCCAGGGCACTTCACATCTCTCTGAAGTAATAATATTTATAGACATGTAAAATTGACCATGACACATTTGTTCTTGTCATTTTGCGCATAAATACTGTTGAAAAAAACTAAATAGTGAGCGCTATTATAGCACCACTATTCATTAGTATTTTTAAAATGTGTTATATAAACTCAACCTTTCTCTAGCTCTGACTGATCCTAGAAAATGACTAATCGCCAACAGCGTTGGCTGGCATGCATTACGGAGAACAGCCATAGATTTTGATGGCCTCTGTGCCTGTGTTGATTGGGCCTCAGGTAGCCCTTTCCTGCAGTCAATGGACCAAAACAGACATCTTTAGCCTCATGGCTACAGAACCACTCCTGTTCTGATATTACCGCTCCTCTCAGAACAGAACCACTCCTGTTCTGATATTACCGCTCCTCTCAGAACAGAACCACTCCTGTTCTGATATTACCGCTCCTCTCAGAACAGAACCACTCCTGTTCTGATATTACCGCTCCTCTCAGAACAGAACCACTCCTGTTCTGATATTACCGCTCCTCTCAGAACAGAACCACTCTTGTTCTGATATTACCGCTCCTCTCAGAACAGAACCACTCCTGTTCTGATATTACCGCTCCTCTCAGAACAGAACCACTCCTGTTCTGATATTACCGCTCCTCTCAGAACAGAACCACTCCTGTTCTGATATTACCGCTCCTCTCTCAGAACAGAACCACTCCTGTTCTGATATTACCGCTCCTCTCAGAACAGAACCACTCCTGTTCTGATATTACCGCTCCTCTCAGAACAGAACCACTCCTGTTCTGATATTACCGCTCCTCTCAGAACAGAACCACTCCTGTTCTGATATTACCGCTCCTCTCAGAACAGAACCACTCCTGTTCTGATATTACCGCTCCTCTCAGAACAGAACCACTCCTGTTGCTTAGGAACAAGCATCGTTTAGATCACTTATCATTCTAAAGAGAACAATCATGATCTCCCAGACAGATTCTACATCCCTAATGACACCCTATCTATCCCCTGTGTAGCAGGGCTGTGATAGAGCAGGCCGAGCACCCCCAGACAGAGTCTACATCCCTAATGACACCCTATCTATCCCCTGTATAGCAGGGCTGTGACAGAGCGGCCCGAAAACACGAAGCAGACCATTACAGTACTGTATTGGCCTATATTAAAACTTATTGTCAATAGGGGGGCGCTGTTTTCACTTTGGAAAAAATCGTGCCCAAATTAAACTGCCTCGTACTCTATTCTAGATCGTCCAATATGCATATTATTATTACTATTGGATAGAAAACACTCTCAAGTTTCTAAAACTGTTTGAATTATATCTGTGAGTAAAACAGAACTCATTTTGCAACAAACTTCCATACAGGAAGTGAAAAATCTGAAAACGATGCTCTGTTCCAGGGCCTGCCTATTCAATTGCCTAATTTTTATTGATATGCATGCACTTCATACGCCTTCCACTAGATGTCAACAGGCAGTGGAAGGTAGAATGGAGTGTCTAGCTTGATCTGAGGCCGAACAAGAGCTTTTGGAGTGACAGGTCTGGAAATTTCTTTGTCTTCTCTGGCGCGCGAAGTACGTCGACATTGTCTTCTGAAAAGCGTTCGGTATACACGGCGGATATCTCCGGCTCTGATTTTATTTGATAGATGTGATAATAACATCATAAAGTAGTTTCTTTCAACCGAGTTGTATCAGTTTATTCAACGTTTATTGGGACTTTTGGAATTTTCCGTTTTCCGTTGCATTAAGAACCAGTGTATCTTTCATTTGCCATACAACAAGTATTTTTATGTAAAGTTTATGATGAGTTCTTTGGTCAGATTAGGTGAGTGTCCAAAATAGCTCCGGACATTCTGGTGAATCGATGCTACATATTCACAATGTATAACCACGGTTTGCAGCTCTAAATATGCACATTTTCGAACAAAACATAAGTGTATTGTATAACCTGATGTTATAAGACTGTCATCTGATGAAGTTGGTCAAGGTTAGTGATTAATTTTATATATTTTGCTGGTTTTTGCGAATGCTATCTATGTGGTGAATAAATGCGGTTGTGTGTTTGGCTATTGTGGTAAGCTAATATAATGCTATATTGTGTTTTCGCTGTAAAACACTTAAAAAATGTGAAATATTGGCTGGATTCACAAGATGTTTATCTTTCATTTGCTGTACACCATGTATTTTTCATAAATGTTTTATGATGAGTATTTAGGTATTTCACGTTGCTCTCTCTGTAATTATTCTGGCTGCTTTGGTGATATTTTTGATAGTAGCTGCAATGTAAAACTATGATTTATACCTCAAATATGCAAATTTTTGAACAAAACATAAATTTATTGTATAACATGTTATAAGACTGTCATCTGATGAAGTTGTTTCTTGGTTAGTGACTAATTATCTCTATATTTGGTCGGTTTTGTGATAGCTACCTATGCGGTAGAAACATGGTGAAAATATGCGGTTGAGTCTTTGGCTATTGTGGTTAGCTAATAGAAATACGTATTGTGTTTTCGCTGAAAAACATTTTAAAAATCGGAAATGATGGCTGGATTCACAAGATGTTTATCTTTCATTTGCTGTATTGGACTTGTGATTTCATGATATTTATATGCTATTATTTACTTGTGGCACTATGCTAGGCTATGCTAGTCAGCTTTTACTGATGAGGATGCTCCCGGATCCGGGATGGGTGTTAAGTAAAGGTTAAGGTATTAGTAATGTATAGACCTATATTACAGTATTTCAGTAATGTATAGACCTATATTACAGTATTTCAGTAATGTATAGACCTATATTACAGTATTTCAGTAATGTATAGGCCTATATTACAGTATTTCAGTAATGTATAGACCTATATTACAGTATTTCAGTAATGTATAGACCTATATTACAGTATTTCAGTAATGTATAGACCTATATTACAGTATTTCAGTAATGTATAGACCTATATTATGGTATTAAATCAAATCAAACTTTATTTGTCACATGCGCCGAATAAAACAAGTGAAGACGTTACCGTGAAATGCTGACTTACCAAGTTCTATAGGCTATATACAAGGTGTTATGGTACAGAGTCAATGTGGAGGCTATATACAAGGTGTTATGGTACAGAGTCAATGTGGAGGCTATATACAAGGTGTTATGGTACAGAGTCAATGTGGAGGCTATATACAAGGTGTTATGGTACAGAGTCAATGTGGAGGCTATATACAAGGTGTTATGGTACAGAGTCAATGTGGAGGCTATATACAAGGTGTTATGGTACAGAGTCAATGTGGAGGCTATATACAAGGTGTTATGGTACAGAGTCAATGTGGAGGCTATATACAAGGTGTTATGGTACAGAGTCAATGTGGAGGCTATATACAAGGTGTTATGGTACAGAGTCAATGTGGAGGCTATATACAAGGTGTTATGGTACAGAGTCAATGTGGAGGCTATATACAAGGTGTACCGGTACAGAGTCAATGTGGAGGCTATATACAAGGTGTTATGGTACAGAGTCAATGTGGAGGCTATATACAAGGTGTTACGGTACAGAGTCAATGTGGAGGCTATATACAAGGTGTTATGGTACAGAGTCAATGTGGAGGCTATATACAAGGTGTTATGGTACAGAGTCAATGTGGAGGCTATATACAAGGTGTACCGGTACAGAGTCAATGTGGAGGCTATATACAAGGTGTTATGGTACAGAGTCAATGTGGAGGCTATATACAAGGTGTTATGGTACAGAGTCAATGTGGAGGCTATATACAAGGTGTACCGGTACAGAGTCAATGTGGAGGCTATATACAAGGTGTTATGGTACAGAGTCAATGTGGAGGCTATATACAAGGTGTTATGGTACAGAGTCAATGTGGAGGCTATATACAAGGTGTTATGGTACAGAGTCAATGTGGAGGCTATATACAGGGTGTACCGGTACAGAGTCAATGTGGAGGCTATATACAAGGTGTACCGGTACAGAGTCAATGTGGAGGCTATATACAAGGTGTACCGGTACAGAGTCAATGTGGAGGCTATATACAGGGGGTACCGGTACAGAGTCAATGTGGAGGCTATATACAAGGTGTTATGGTACAGAGTCAATGTGGAGGCTATATACAAGGTGTTATGGTACAGAGTCAGTGTGGAGGCTATATACAAGGTGTACCGGTACAGAGTCAATGTGGAGGCTATATACAAGGTGTTATGGTACAGAGTCAATGTGGAGGCTATATACAAGGTGTTATGGTACAGAGTCAATGTGGAGGCTATATACAGGGTGTTACGGTACAGAGTCAATGTGGAGGCTATATACAAGGTGTTATGGTACAGAGTCAATGTGGAGGCTATATACAAGGTGTTATGGTACAGAGTCAATGTGGAGGCTATATACAAGGTGTACCGGTACAGAGTCAATGTGGAGGCTATATACAAGGTGTACCGGTACAGAGTCAATGTGGAGGCTATATACAAGGTGTTATGGTACAGAGTCAATGTGGAGGCTATATACAAGGAGTTATGGTACAGAGTCAATGTGGAGGCTATATACAGGGTGTTACGGTACAGAGTCAATGTGGAGGCTATATACAAGGTGTTATGGTACAGAGTCAATGTGGAGGCTATATACAGGGTGTTACGGTACAGATTCAGTGTGGAGGCTATATACAGGGGGTACCGGTACAGAGTCAGTGTGGAGGCTATATACAGGGTGTTACGGTACAGAGTAAATGTGGAGGCTATATACAGGGGGTACAGGTACGGAGTCAATGTGGAGGCTATATACAGGGGGTACCGGTACAGAGTCAATGTGGAGGCTATATACAGGGGGTACCGGTACAGAGTCAATGTGGAGGCTATATACAGGGTGTTACGGTACAGAGTCAATGTGGAGGCTATATACAGGGGGTACCGGTACGGAGTCAATGTGGAGGCTATATACAGGGGGTACCGGTACAGAGTCAATGTGGAGGCTATATACAGGGGGTACCGGTACAGAGTCAATGTGGAGGCTATATACAGGGTGTTACGGTACAGAGTCAATGTGGAGGCTATATACAGGGGGTACCGGTACAGAGTCAATGTGGAGGCTATATACAGGGTGTTATGGTACAGAGTCAATGTGGAGGCTATATACAAGGTGTACCGGTACAGAGTCAATGTGGAGGCTATATACAGGGGGTACCGGTACAGAGTCAATGTGGAGGCTATATACAGGGGGTACCGTACAGAGTCAATGTGCGGGGGTACAGGTTAGAGGTAATTTGTACATGTAGGTGGGGTTGAAGTGACTATGCATAGATAATAAACAGGGAGTAGCAGCAGTGTAAAAAAGGGAGGGAGGGGGGGTCAATGTAAATAGTCCGGTGGCCATTTGATTAATTGTTCAGCAGTATTAGTCTTATGGCTTGGGGATAGAAGCTGTTAAGGAGCCTTTTGGTGCTCCTATACCTCTTGCCGTGCGGTAGCAGAGAAAACAGTCTATAACTTGGGTGACTGGAGTCTCTGACAATTTTATGGGCTTTCCTCTGACACCGCCTATTATATAGGTCCTGGATGGCAGGAAGCTTCGCCCCAGTGATGTACTGGGCCGTACGCACTACCCTCTGTGGCGCCTTACGGTCAGATGCCGAGCAGTTACCATACCAGGTGGTGATGCAACCGGTCAAAATGCTCTCGATGGTGCAGCTGTAGTACTTTTTGAGGATCTGAGGACCCATGCCAAATCCTCTCTGTCTCCTGAGTGGGAAAAGGTGTTGTCGTGCCCTCTTCATGACTATCTTGGTGTGTTTGGACCATGCTAGTTTGTTGGTGATGTGGACACCAAGGAACTTGAAACTCTCGACCCGCTCCATTACAGCCCCGTCGATGTTCATGGGGGGCTGTTCGGCTCGCCTTTTCCTGTAGTCCACGATCAGCTCCTTTGTCTTGCTCACATTGCACCACACTGCCAGTTCTCTGACCTCCTCCCTATTGGCTGTCTCATCGTTGTCATCGGCAAACTTTAATGATGGTGTTGGAGTCGTGTTTGACCACGCAGTCATGGGTACAGGAGGGGACTAAGTACAAACCCCTGAGGGGCCCCCGTGTTGAGGATCAGCGTGGCAGACGTGTTGCTGCCTAACCTTACCACCTGGGGGCAGCCCGTCAGGAAGTCCAGGATCCAGTTGCAGAGGGAGGTGTTTAGTCCCAGGGTCCTTAGCTTAGTGATGAGCTTTGTGGGCACTATGGTGTTGAACGTTGAGCTGTAGTCAATGAACAGCATTCTCACAAAGGTGTTCCTTTTGTCCAGGTTGGAAATGGCAGTGTGGAGTGCGATTGAGATTGCGTCATCTGTGGATCTGTTGGGGCGGTATGCAAATTGGAGTGGGTCTAGTGTATCCAGGAGGATGCTGTTGATTTGAGCCATGACCAGCCTTTCAAAGCACTTCATGGCTACCGAAGTCAGTGCTAATGGGCGGTAATCATTTAGGCAGGTTATCTTCGTTTCCTTGGGCACAGGGACTCAGTCAGGGAGAGGTTGAACATGTCAGTGAAGACACTTGTCAGTGCATGCTTTGAGTACACGTCCTGGTAATCCGTCTGGCCCCGCTGCTTTGTGAATGTTGACCTGTTTAAAGGTCTTGCTCACATCGGCTACTGAGAGCGTTATCACACAGTCATCCAGAACAGCTGGTGCTCTCGTGCATGCCCCAGTGTTGCTTGCGTCAAAGTGAATATTAAAGGCATTTACCTCGTCTGTTAGGCTCGCGTCACTGGGCAGCTCGCGACTGGGTTTCCCTTTGTAGTCCGTAATAGTTTGCAAGCCTTGCCACATCCGACGAGCGTCAGAGCCGGTTTCGTAGGATTCAATCTTAAAGGGCATAGCGGCATTTCTTAGAAGCATCCGGATTAGTGTCCCGCTCCTTGAAAGCGGCAGCTCTAGCCTTTAGCTCGTTGCGGATGTTGCCTGTAATCCATGGCTTCTGGTTGGGGTATGTACGTACAGTCACTGTGGGGATGGCGTTGTCAATGCACTTATTGATGAAGCCGGTGACTGAGGTGGTGTACTCCTCAATGCCATTGGATGAATCACGGAACATATTCCAGTCTGTGCTTTCAAAACAGTCCCGTAGCTTAGCATCTGCGTCACCTGACCACTTCCGTATTGAGGTAGTCACTGGTACTTCCTGCTTCAGTTTTTCCTTGTAAGCAGGAATCAGGAGGATTGGTCAGATTTGCCAAATGGAGGGTGAGGGAGAGCTTTGTACGCATCTCTGTGTGTGGAGTAAAGGTGGTCTAGAGTTTTTTTCCCCTCTGGTTGGAAATGTGACATGCTGGTAGAAATTAGGCAAAACGGATTTAAGTTTGCCTGCATTCATGTTCCCGGCCACTAGGATCACCGCTTCTGGATGAGCATTTTCCTGTTTGCTTATGGCCTCTTATACAGCTGGTTGAGTGGCCTTATACAGCTGGTTGAGTGGCCTTATACAGCTGGTTGAGTGGCCTTATACAGCTGGTTGAGTGGCCTTATACAGCTGGTTGAGTGGCCTTATACAGCTGGTTGAGTGCGGTCTTAGTGCCAGCATCGGTCTGTGGTGGTAAATAGCCAGCTACAAATAATATAGATGAGAACTCTCTTGGTAGATAGTGTGGTCTACAGCTTATCATTAGGTACTCTACCTTAGGCGAGCAATACCTCAAGACTTCTTTAACATTAGACATCGCGGACCAGCTCTTATTAACAAAATGACAGACACCGCCACCCCTCGTCTTACCAGACGTAGCTTCTCTGTTCTGCCGGTGCATGGAAAATCCCTCCAGCTCTATATTATCCGTGTCGTCGTTCAGCCACGACTCGGTGAAACATAAGATATTACAGTTTTCAGTGGCCAGTTGGTAGGATAGTCGTAATCATAGGTCATACATTTTATTTTCCAATGACTGTATGTTAGCTAGTAGAATTGATGGCAGTGGGAGTTTACTCGCTCGCCTACGGATTCTCAGAAGGCAGACCGATCTGCGTCCTCTTTTCCTTCATCTTTCTCGACGGGGATTTGACGGGAATTCGGGGTCCCGGGAGAGCAGTATATCTTTCTCATCAGACTCATTAAAGGAAAAAGCTTTGTCCAGTACAAGGTGAGTAATCAGATACCGGTACCCCCTGAGTAATCCCCCTGAGTAATCCCCCTGAGTAATCACCCTGAGTAATCCCCCTGAGTAATCACCCTGAGTAATCCCCCTGAGTAATCCCCCTGAGTAATCACCCTGAGTAATCACCCTGAGTAATCCCCCTGAGTAATCCCCCTGAGTAATCCCCCTGAGTAATCACCCTGAGTAATCCCCCTGAGTAATCCCCCTGAGTAATCACCCTGAGTAATCCCCCTGAGTAATCCGATACCGGTACCCCCTGAGTAATCACTGTTCTGCTGTCTAGAAGCTCTTTTCGGTCATAAGAGACGGTAGCAGCAACATTATGTACAAAATAAGTTACAAACAGAGGGGGGAAAAAACATAACAAAATAGCACAGTTGGTTAGGAGCTTGTAAGACGTCAACCATTCTCTCAGGCGCCATCTTTATCCATTGCAGTACTGCATTGGCCAATGACATTTAGTACAGCAGTGTAAACACCCCTCCCCCCTTCATCAAACAGCAACTTCATTTTGGATACATGTTTTTTTAGCGGATGCATTTCTTTCTTGTTTTGTGCAATCTGGATTATTTGGGTGGTATTTGTATTGTACTGATATTGATACTGTATTACTGCATTGTAGGAACCAGAAACACAAGCACTTAGCTGCACCTGCTGTAACATCTGTGCACGCGATCAATACTCTTTGATCCGTACACTGCGTCTCTGATTTTTAGTCAATATCAGATTTTTTTTTTTTTAAACATACTGTAAAGTAAAATCCTTATAGTAATCATTATAGTAGTACATTCGAGTATATTTTATGTGTCTACTTTACAGACATACATTTTCATTATATAGTTGTCGATCTGTCGTCGACTAGCCCGTTGACATAGGTTTACCAAACCATTAAGTAATCAGTCATTAAGAGCAGTTGGATTAAGTAATAGTAAAATGTCTTAACAAAAAGAAAGAGACGCAAATCTGAAGTAATGTTGTATTGTGAAAGGCAACTACATTAGATGAGCATGTATTGCAATGTGAAAACATGTATTTGTAGACTGATTACGTTTGGTGGAGAAAATAACTCTGGTTTTATGTGTTGCACTTAGTCAATTGGAAATGTTCTCAGAGTTTTGAAACAACTTCCTTTTTTGATGATGTTTATAGTTTTGTAAGAGTAGTGAAAATGTACAATATACTTGTGAAAATTGCAGCAAAGCGATTTAAAAAAAGGCAATATTAACATTGCTGATTAACATATATTCCAACTTGTGGATTTGCATAGGCTCTTGAGGAACTCAGACTGTTAGACTCATTGAGGTTACAAAACTGTCAGTGTTCAACCTTTAAACATGTGATGAAAATACAACAGATTAACATTTAATATCACGGGTGGCCAAAACAAATCTATCTGAAATCCACGTCCCTACTAAACCACGCCTCCACTCCAGGGTTCCTCCAGGAACGCTTTGCTACATTGAATCATTAACGGTTCCTCCAATAACCCCTCAACTAACCAAAGATGCAAATATGAATCACTGATTAGCAAGGGTTCCTTGAGGATCTCCAGGGGTTCTTTGAGGATCTCCAGGAGTTCTTTGAGGATCTCCAGGGGTTCCTTGAGGATCTCCAGGGGTTCTTTGAGGATCTCCGGGGGTTCCTTGAGGATCTCTAGGGGTTCTTTGAGGATCTCCGGGGGTTCCTTGTGGATCTCCAGGGGTTCCTTGAGGATCTCCAGGGGGTTCCTTGAGGATCTCCAGGGGTTCCTTGAGGATCTCCGGGGGTTCCTTGAGGATCTCTAGGGGGTTCCTTGAGGATCTCCGGGGGTTCCATGAGGATCTCTAGGGGGTTCCTTGAGGATCTCCAGGGGGTTCCTTGAGGATGTCCAGGTGTTCCTTGAGGATCTCCAGGGGTTCTTTGAGGATATCCAGGGGTTCCTGGAGGATCTCCAGGGGTTCCTGGAGGATCTCCAGGGGTTCCTTGAGGATCTCCAGGGGTTCCTTGAGGATCTCCAGGGTTCCTTGAGGATCTCTAAGGGTGCCTTGAGGATCTCCAGGGGTTCCTTGAGGATCTCCAGGGGTTCCTTGAGGATATCCAGGGGTTCCTTGAGGATCTCCAGGGCTCCTCGAGTCACCACTAGTGCTAAGACTGTATTGGCAGGGTTGTGATTGGTAAGAGTCTTTAGTAAGGTTAAAGTGTAGGGTAATGTTGAACAGTGCCTCAGCTTGGCCTGTCAGTGTGAGGTCAGTGTGGGGTAAGGTTAAAGGTTAGGGTTAGAGAGGTATAGAGTGTGTAGGTTTGTTGTGATTGGTTGGAGTGTGTCTACAGCTTGGCCTGTTGGTGTGAGGTCATTGTGGGTTCATGAGAACATGACACCTGGAAGAGCCAGAGGAAATTACCAGTTTCCCCCCGCAGGGCCTTCACCGCCCCCCTATCCCACTATCCCTGACCCAGCCCAGTCCCTCTGCTCTGACCCTAACCACACAGCTGGCCTTAGGTTACGTCCCCCCTTTGCTGCTATAACAGCCTCAACTCTTCTGGGAAGGCTTTCCACTAGATGTTGGAACATTGCTGCGGGGACTTGCTTCCATTCAGCCACAAGAGCATTAGTGAGGTCGAGCACTGATGTTGGGCGATTAGGCCTGACTCACAGTCTGCATTCCAATTCATCCCAAAGGTGTTCGATGGGATTGAAGCCAGGGCTCTGTGCAGGCCAGTCAAGTTCTTCCACACAGATCCCGACAAACTATTTCTGTATGGATCTTGCTTTGTGCACGGGGGCATAGTCATGCTGAAACAGGAAAGGGCTTTCCCCAAACTGTTGCCCCAAAGTTGGAAGCACAGAATCTTCTAGAATGCTGTTGTATGCTGTAGCGTTAAGATTCCCCTTCACTGGAACTAAGGGGCCCGAACCATGAAAAACAGCCCCAGACCATTATTCCTCCTGCACCAAACCTTACAGTTGGCACTATGCATTGGGACAGGTAGCGTTCTCCTGGCATCCGCCAAACCCAGATTCATCCGTCGGACTGCCAGATGGTGAAGCGTGATTCATCACTCCAGAGAACGCGTTTCCACTGTTCCAGAGTCCAATGGCTGAGAGCTTTACACCACTCCAGCCGACGCTTGTCATTTGGCATGGTGATCATAGGCTTGTATGCGGCTGCTCTGCCATGGAAACCCATTTCATGAAGCTCCCGACGAACATTTCCTGTTGGAATGGTGGCATCCTATTGACGGTGCCACGTTGAAAGTCACTGAGCTCTTCCGTAAGGCCATTCTACTGCCAATGTTTGTCTATGGAGATTGCATGGCTGTGTGCTTGATTTGATACACCGGTCAGCAACGGGTGTGGCTGAAATAGAATCCACTAATTTGAAAGGGTGTCCACATACTTCTGTATATACAGTGTATCGTAAATGGCCATCAGAGTTTACAACAACTACTCAAAACCGACATATTTTTGCCTCTAAAATATCATTGTTCAATACAAACATTTGTAAAATATAGAATATAATTCATTCCTATAACAACAACCATTCTATCATATTGTTCAGAAAATCTGATGGAATTAAAGTTAGACAAAAATCTGATGAAGTTTATGTTTTACAGATTTGACAAACTTTGTGTTGTACTTCTTCAATCAAGTCGTATATAAAGTAGCAATTGTATTTTTCCTCCGTTTTTGTCATGTAAAACCCAATTCAAATTAACATATTCAAACCAAAATTGGTATCCGGTCTTAATTAATTACGGAGATGGAGTGGAGAGTTCATGGTTGTGACGATGTCGATTTCTGTTTGTTTAAATCTTTCAAATGTAGAGAACGTTCCACTTCATGTAATGAGGACATGAAATAGGGGCTCCTGGTGGTAGAACTGACCCTGTTCAATCCCAATTCATTTAGAATTCACAACCAATCTTGACCAAATCTCCAGATTTTTTGGGAGGAGGTAGAGAGGAGGAGGTAGAGAAAAGAGGAGAAGGTAGAGAGGAGGAGGTAGAGAGGAGGAGGTAGAGAGGAGGAGGAAGAGAGGAGGAGGTAGAGAGGAGGAGTAGAGAGGAGGAGGAAGAGAGGAGGAGTAGAGAGGAGGAGGAAGAGAGGAGAAGGTAGAGAGGAGGAGGTAGAGAGGAAGAGGTAGAGAGGAGGAGTAAAGAGGAGAAGGTAGAGAGGAGGAGGTAGAGAGGAGGAGTAAAGAGGAGGAGGTAGAGAGGAGGAGGAAGAGAGGAGGAGGTAGAGAGGAGGAGTAAAGAGGAGGAGGTAGAGAGGAGGAGGTAGAGAGGAGGAGGTAGAGAGGAGGAGTAAAGAGGAGGAGGTAGAGAGGAGGAGGTAGAGAGGAGGAGTAAAGAGGAGGAGGTAGAGAGGAGGAGTAGAGAGGAGGAGGAAGAGAGGAGAAGGTAGAGAGGAGGAGGTAGAGAGGAGGAGGTAGAGAGGAGGAGTAAAGAGGAGGAGGTAGAGAGGAGGAGGAAGAGAGGAGGAGGTAGAGAGGAGGAGTAGAGAGGAGGAGGAAGAGAGGAGAAGGTAGAGAGGAGGAGGTAGAGAGGAGGAGGTAGAGAGGAGGAGTAAAGAGGAGAAGGTAGAGAGGAGGAGGTAGAGAGGAGGAGGTAGAGAGGAGGAGGTAGAGAGGAGAAAGTAGAGAGGAGGAGGTAGAGAGGAGGAGGAAGAGAGGAGAAGGTAGAGAGGAGGAGGTAGAGAGGAGGGGGTAGAGCGGAGGAGAAGGAGAGGAGGAGATAGAGAGGAGGAGGAGAAGAGAGGAGGAGGAGTAGAGAGGAGAAGATAGAGAGGAGGAGTAGAGAGGAGAAGGTAGAGAGGAGGAGGAAGATAGGAGAAGGTAGAGAGGAGGAGGAAGATAGGAGAAGGTAGAGAGGAGGTCGAGAGGAGGAGGTAGAGCGGAGGAAAAGGAGAGGAGGAGGTAGAGAGGAGGAGGAGAAGAGAGGAGAGAGGAGATAGAGAGGAGGAGGTAGAGAGGAGGAGAGGAGGAGGTAGAGAGGAGGTAGAGAGGAGGAGGAGGTAGAGAGGAGGAGGTAGAGAGGAGGAGGAGGTAGAGAGGAGGAGGAGGTAGAGAGGAGGAGGAGGTAGAGAGGAGGAGGTAGAGAGGAGGGGGAGGAGGTAGAGAAGGGGAGGAGGTAGAGAGGAGGAGGTAGAGAGGAGGAGGTGGTAGAGAGGAGGAGGTAGAGAGGAAGAGGTGGTAGAGAGGAGGGGGAGGAGGTAGAGAGGAGGAGGTAGAGAGGAGGAGGTGGTAGAGAGGAGGGGGAGGAGGTAGAGAGGAGGAGGAGGTAGAGAGGAGGAGGAGGTAGAGAGGAGGGGGAGATAGAGAGGAGAGAGTTGTTACCGGTGCCACTTGGTACACAGTTTTATAGTGGAGGACAGGACACCCGAGCCGCGGTCAGCCTGCGTTTATCCACCTCACTGGGACATCTGAGTCAGATTAGTGACGAGCACCAGGCCGACAGACCGTGGTTTAGTAGCGCTGTGTGATATCACAGCATGTCCACGCTCTAAAGATATATCTATGTTACCTGCTGCTGCTATAAACCATGATTATATTTACCATGTTTCACAAGAGAGAGAGAGAGAGAGAGAGAGAGAGAGAGAGAGAGAGAGAGAGAGAGAGACAGAGAGACAGAGAGACAGAGAGACAGAGAGACAGAGAGACAGAGAGAAAGGGGTGAGGGAATTTAACTGTAACCAAACTACAAAATTGTTACCGGAGTATAATTTGGGCCGACAGGCTGGGGGGTGGGGGGTGGGCCGATAGGCTGGGGGGTGGGCCGACAGGCTGGGGGGTGGGCCGATAGGCTGGGGGGTGGGGGGTGGGCCGATAGGCTGGGGGGTGGGCCGACAGGCTGGGGGGTGGGCCGACAGGCTGGGGGGTGGGGGGTGGGCCGATAGGCTGGGGGGTGGGGGGTGGGCCGATAGGCTGGGGGGTGGGGGGTGGGCCGATAGGCTGGGGGGTGGGGGGTGGGGGGTGGGCCGATAGGCTGGGGGGTGGGGGGTGGGGGGTGGGGGGTGGGCCGATAGGCTGGGGGGTGGGGGGTGGGGGGTGGGGGGTGGGCCGACAGGCTGGGGGGTGGGGGGTGGGGGGTGGGGGGTGGGCCGATAGGCTGGGGGTGGGGGGTGGGGGGTGGGGGGTGGGCCGATAGGCTGGGGGGTGGGCCGATAGGCTGGGGGGTGGGGGGTGGGGGGTGGGCCGATAGGCTGGGGGTGGGGGGTGGGGGGTGGGGGGTGGGGGGTGGGCCGATAGGCTGGGGGGTGGGGGGTGGGCCGATAGGCTGGGGGGTGGGCCGACAGGCTGAGGTGTCTGGTGGGCCGATAGGCTGGGGGGTGGGGGGTGGGCCGATAGGCTGGGGGGTGGGGGGTGGGCCGACAGGCTGGGGGGTGGGGGGTGGGCCGACAGGCTGGGGGGTGGGGGGTGGGCCGATAGGCTGGGGGGTGGGGGGTGGGCCGATAGGCTGGGGGGTGGGGGGTGGGCCGATAGGCTGGGGGGTGGGGGGTGGGCCGACAGGCTGGGGGGTGGGGGGTGGGCCGATAGGCTGGGGGGTGGGCCGACAGGCTGGGGGGTGGGCCGATAGGCTGGGGGGTGGGGGGTGGGCCGATAGGCTGGGGGGTGGGCCGACAGGCTGGGGGGTGGGCCGATAGGCTGGGGGGTGGGGGGTGGGCCGATAGGCTGGGGGGTGGGGGGTGGGGGGTGGGCCGATAGGCTGGGGGGTGGGGGGTGGGCCGATAGGCTGGGGGGTGGGGGGTGGGCCGATAGGCTGGGGGGTGGGCCGATAGGCTGGGGGGTGGGGGGTGGGGGGTGGGGGGTGGGCCGATAGGCTGGGGGGTGGGGGGTGGGGGGTGGGGGGTGGGGGGTGGGCCGATAGGCTGGGGGTGGGGGGTGGGGGGTGGGGGGTGGGGGGTGGGCCGATAGGCTGGGGGGTGGGGGGTGGGCCGATAGGCTGGGGGGTGGGCCGACAGGCTGAGGTGTCTGGTGGGCCGATAGGCTGGGGGGTGGGGGGTGGGCCGACAGGCTGGGGGGTGGGGGGTGGGCCGACAGGCTGGGGGGTGGGGGGTGGGCCGATAGGCTGGGGGGTGGGGGGTGGGCCGATAGGCTGGGGGGTGGGCCGATAGGCTGGGGGGTGGGGGGTGGGGGGTGGGCCGATAGGCTGGGGTGGGGGGTGGGGGGTGGGGGGTGGGGGGTGGGCCGATAGGCTGGGGGGTGGGGGGTGGGCCGACAGGCTGGGGGGTGGGCCGACAGGCTGGGGGGTGGGCCGACAGGCTGGGGGGTGGGCCGACAGGCTGGGGGGTGGGGGGTGGGCCGATAGGCTGGGGGGTGGGCCGACAGGCTGGGGGGTGGGCCGACAGGCTGGGGGGTGGGCCGATAGGCTGGGGGGTGGGCCGACAGGCTGGGGGGTGGGCCGATAGGCTGGGGGGTGGGGGGTGGGGGGTGGGGGGTGGGCCGACAGGCTGGGGGGTGGGCCGACAGGCTGGGGGGTGGGCCGACAGGCTGGGGGGTGGGCCGACAGGCTGGGGGGTGGGCCGATAGGCTGGGGGGTGGGCCGACAGGCTGGGGGGTGGGCCGATAGGCTGGGGGGTGGGCCGACAGGCTGGGGGGTGGGCCGATAGGCTGGGGAGTGGGCCGATAGGCTGGGGAGTGGGCCGATAGGCTGGGGGGTGGGGGGTGGGCCGATAGGCTGGGGGGTGGGCCGACAGGCTGGGGGGTGGGCCGATAGGCTGGGGGGTGGGCCGACAGGCTGGGGGGTGGGCCGACAGGCTGGGGGGTGGGGGGTGGGCCGATAGGCTGGGGGGTGGGGGGTGGGCCGATAGGCTGGGGGGTGGGGGGTGGGCCGATAGGCTGGGGGGTGGGGGGTGGGCCGACAGGCTGGGGGGTGGGCCGACAGGCTGGGGGGTGGGGGGTGGGCCGATAGGCTGGGGGGTGGGGGAGAC
>NC_092089.1:100764328-100804328 GCF_045679555.1 Salvelinus alpinus | reverse complement strand
ATTAAGTTTGCAGATGACACAACAGTGGTAGGCCTGATCACAGACAACGACGAGACAGCCTATAGGGAGGAGGTCAGAGACCTGGCCGGGTGGTGCCAGAATAACAACCTATCCCTCAACCTATCCCTCAATGTAGCCAAGACTAAAGAGATGATTGTGGACTACAGGAAAAGGAGGACCGAAGCACGCCCCCATTCTCATCGACGGGGCTGTAGTGGAGCAGGTTGAGAGCTTCAAGTTCCTAGGTGTCCACATCAACAACAAACTAGAATGGTCCAAACACACCAAGACAGTCGTGAAGAGGGCACGACAAAGCCTATTACCCCTCAGGAAACTAAAAAGATTTGGCATGGGTCCTGAGATCCTTAAAAGGTTCTACAGCTGCACCATCGAGAGCATCCTGACTGGTTGCATCACTGCCTGGTACGGGAATTGCTCGGCCTCTGACCGCAAGGCACTACAGAGGGTAGTGCGTACGGCCCAGTACATCACTGGGGCTAAGCTGCCTTCCATCATGGTCCTCTACACCAGGCGGTGTCAGAGGAAGGCCCTAAAAATTGTCAAAGATCCCAGCCACCCCAGTCATAGACTGTTCTCTCAACTACCTCATGGCAAGCGGTACCGGAGTGCCAAGTCTAGGACAAAAAGTATTCTCAACAGTTTTTACCCCCAAGCCATAAGACTCCTGAACAGGTAATCAAATGGCTACCCGGACTATTTGCAGTCTGTGCCCCCCCAACCCCTCTTTTTACGCTGCTGCTACTCTCTGTTTATCATATATGCATAGTCACTTTAACTATACATTCATGTACATATTACCTCAATTGGCCCGACCAACCAGTGCTCCCGCACATTGGCTAACCGGGCTATCTGCATTGTATCCCACCACCCGCCAACCCCTCTTTTACGCTACTGCTACTCTCTGTTTATCATATATGCATAGTCACTTTAACCATATCTACATGTACATACTACCTCAATCAGCCTGACTAACCGGTGTCTGTATGTAGCCTCGCTACTGTATATAGACTCGCTACTTCTATAGCCTCGCTACTGTATGTAGCCTTGCTACTGTATATAGCCTCTCTACTGTATATAGCCTCGCTACTTCTATAGTCTCGCTACTGTATGTAGCCTTGCTACTGTATATAGCCTCACTACTGTATATAGCCTCTCTACTGTATATAGCCTCACTACTGTATATAGCCTCTCTACTGTATATAGCCTTGCTACTGTATATAGCCTCGCTACTTTTATAGCCTCGCTACTGTATATAGCCTGTCTTTTCACTGTTGTTTTATTTCTTTACCTACCTATTGTTCACCTACCACCTTTTTTGCACTATTGGTTAGAGCCTGAAAGTAAGCATTTCACTGTAAGGTCGACAGCTGTTGTATTTGGCGCACGTGACAAATAAACTTTGATTTGATTTGAAGATCGTACTTTTTGGAGAAATGTCCTCTGGTCTGATGAAACAAAAATAGAACTGTTTGGCCATAATGACCATCGTTATGTTTGGAGGAAAAAGGGGGAGGCTTGCAAGCCGAAGAACACCATCCCAACCGTGAAGCACGGGGGTGGCAGCATCATGTTGTGGGGGTGCTTTGCTGTGGGAGGGACTGGTGCACTTCACAAAATAGATGGCATCATGAGGATGGAAATTTATGTGGATATATTGAAGCAACATCTCAAGACATCAGTCAGGAAGTTAAAGCTTGGTCGCAAATGGGTCTTCCAAATGGACAATGACCCCAAGCATACTTCCAAAGTTGTGGCAAAATGGCTTATGGACAACAAAGTCAAGTTATTGGAGTGGCCATCATAAAGCCCTGACCTCAATCCCATAGAAAATGTGTGGGCAGAACTGAAAAAGCGTGTGTGAGCAAGGAGGTCTACAAACCTGACTCAGGTACACCAGCTCTGTCAGGAGGAATGGGCCAAAATTCACCCAACTTATTGTGTGAAGCTTGTGAAGACTACCCGAAACGTTTGACCCAAGTTAAACAATTTCAAGGCAATGCTACCAAATACTAATTGAGTATATGTAAACTTCTCACCCACTGGGAATGTGATGAAAGAAATAATAGCTGAAATAAATCATTCTCTCTACTATTATTCTGACATTTCACATTCTTAAAACGAAGTGGTGATCCTAACTGACCTAAAACAGGGAATTCTTACTAGGATTAAATGTCAGGAATTGTGAAAAACTGAGTTTAAATGTATTTGGCTAAGGTGTATGTAAACTTCTGACTTCAACTGTAGCCTCTAGAATACAGTCTGATAGGTTATACAACATGTAGCCTCTAGAATACAGTCTGATAGGTTATACAACATATAGCCTCTATAATACAGTCTAATAGGTTATACAACATATAGCCTCTAGAATACAGTCTAATAGGTTATACAACATATAGCCTCTAGAATACAGTCTAATAGGTTATACAACATATAGCCTCTAGAATACAGTCTGATAGGTTATACAACATATAGCCTCTATAATACAGTCTAATAGGTTATACAACATGTAGCCTCTAGAATACAGTCTGATAGGTTATACAACATGTAGCCTCTAGAATACAGTCTAATAGGTTATACAACATATAGCCTCTAGAATACAGTCTGATAGGTTATACAACATATAGCCTCTAGAATACAGTCTAATAGGTTATACAACATGTAGCCTCTAGAATACAGTCTAATAGGTTATACAACATGTAGCCTCTAGAATACAGTCTAATAGGTTATACAACATGTAGCCTCTATAATACAGTCTGATAGGTTATACAACATGTAGCCTCTAGAATACAGTCTGATAGGTTATACAACATGTAGCCTCTAGAATACAGTCTGATAGGTTATACAACATATAGCCTCTAGAATACAGTCTAATAGGTTATACAACATGTAGCCTCTAGAATACAGTCTAATAGGTTATACAACATGTAGCCTCTAGAATACAGTCTAATAGGTTATACAACATGTAGCCTCTATAATACAGTCTGATAGGTTATACAACATGTAGCCTCTAGAATACAGTCTGATAGGTTATACAACATGTAGCCTCTAGAATACAGTCTGATAGGTTATACAACATATAGCCTCTAGAATACAGTCTAATGATTTATAATTTTCACACAAGGGAAAGTTTATGGCAGAGACATTTTTCTTTGGCCGATGTTTTATGTGTTGTGTTTGTGTGTTCACATGCGCTGTGTGTGTTTGTGTGTTCACATGCGCTGTGTGTGTTTGTGTGTTCACATGCGCTGTGTGTGTTTGTGTGTTCACATGCGCTGTGTGTGTTTGTGTGTTCACATGCGCTGTGTGTGTTTGTGTGTTCACATGCGCTCTGTGCACGGGCACAGTTATTTACGTGCGTGTGCATGACAGGCGGTAGGCCTGGATTTTTAGAGAAACTCCCCCCAGTCAGCGGGTTAATGAGACCAGTAGTCCGGCCTGAACAACACCCAGGCACGCTCCTTCCACCCGGGGAGCCCATTCACTCTGCCTCACATGAATATTTCATCTCTCCGGCGAGGCCCTCCCAACCGCCAGGTCGCAACAGCCTGCAGACCTGCCGAGAGTGGGCTGAGGCGCCCGGCTACACTCCCCATCTGCCGCGGGGAGGCCGGGGGAGGCCGGGGGAGGCGGAGGACGAGACCACGGGAGGTGTGAGGAGAACATTACAGAGGTCAATTTTAGAAGACGGGGTGAAATATGATCGCGAGTCAAAACACAGGGGGAGGGGGGTCCCCATACCCTAACAGCAAGCCCCACCCCTATCTATACCCTAACAATAACCCCCGTTCCAGTAAGACGCCAACCCGCTTCAATAACTTTTCTAAGAGTTTATCTTGTATGACGGCCCGTGATAATGCAAATCCAGCTTCTACCCCCTGGACATAAGACTGTTAAATGGCTAACAACAACTACTGCTGCTCTCTCTCTCCCACACATTATCCATACGGACTCTATGTCCACCCAGAGGTCTCTACCCACTCAGACACAACCTATGCTGCTGCTACAATGATTATTGATTTGGTTTATTAATCAATTAGCTGATGTTCAATGATTATTGATTACCAATAGTATCTATCTGTTTATCCGGCTACTGGTCACTATTACTGCTGTTTACATGTATATATTACCATTAGTATCTATCTATTTATCCTGTTACTGGTCACTATTACTGCTGTTTACATGTATATATTACCAATAGTATGTATATATTACCATGTATATATTACCAATAGTATGTATATATTACCATGTATATATTACCATTAGTATGTATATATTACTAATAGTATGTATATATTACCATGTATATATTACCAATAGTATGTATATATTACCATGTATATATGACCAATAGTATGTATATATTACCATGTATATATTACCATGTATATATTGCCATGTATATATTACCAATAGTATGTATATATACAACCACTCCAGTACCCCTGGCCATTGAATAAGGTACTGACCTGTATATACAACCACTCCAGAACCCCTGAACATTGAATAAGGTACTGGTACTGACCTGTATATACAACCACTCCAGAACCCCTGGACATTGAATAAGGTACTGACCTGTATATACAACCACTCCAGTACCCCTGGACATTGAATAAGGTACTGACCTGTATATACAACCACTCCAGTACCCCTGGACATTGAATAAGGTACTGACCTGTATATACAACCACTCCAGTACCCCTGGACATTGAATAAGGTACTGACCTGTATATACAACCACTCCAGTACCCCTGGGCATTGAATAAGGTACTGACCTGTATATACAACCACTCCAGTACCCCTGGACATTGAATAAGGTACTGACCTGTATATACAACCACTCCAGTACCCCTGGGCATTGAATAAGGTACTGACCTGTATATACTTGAATTCTCGTGTTTCTTTAACTCTCATCGCAGTTGTAGTGTGGTTTGTTAATTGTTTTATATATTATTATAATCACTGTTTTTGTGAGAAAGAGCTCTCAAGTTAAGATTTTCACAGTCCTGTTTTCCACCTGTTTATCCTGTTCATGTGGGGCCCGGCGTAGGAAATGTAGACCTTCCCTTCGCACGTCTTTCCATACTTCTCAGTCGTTGGTCTTCAGACTTAAGTTATACAGGTGCCTAACATGCTTTTGCATGCGTTGTTCCCCATGCAGGCGCTGAATACATTCATTTCAACCACTAAAAACCCTCCACAATTAAGGGCCAACAGATTTTCTGGTGGACTTTTCATTCACTAGAGGTTTCGGTATCTAAAAAACCCAATCGCTTTAAAATTAAAAATTAAAGTTTAACTAGAATTTACTGATCAAACTCACTAGATGATAGGAAGAGAACGGGTTCAGAATATTTGGGGAGTCAATTAAAGAAAGCCATCGAAAGTATATTAATATTTGCCTCTGTTTTCAAAAAAAACTATTGGTAGATTTAAAAATACTCTGCTCTTGCGTATTATTTAAGGTTAGACTAAGTTTAGGTATTACATGCTAATTCTGAAGGTTAGACATGCAGATTCTTACGCCCGTCCACAACGCCGACGCTTAGTTTCAAAGCAACAGGTCTTACTGCCGCACTAAGACATAACACAGGAGTGTGAGCCATCCTGTAAGACATACTAATGGGGGAATTTATCACTGTAAACTGCTCTGTTCCTGCCTAATAGGTAATCAATTAGCCCGCTATCACAGATAACGTTGATCTAATGAGCCGTGAGGCTACTTTAAACTACACCGTTTACTTCCCTAAAGTTAATGAGACTGCTCATTTTGGCTAATGTGGTCGACCTCCGTAGCTGACCTCTCTACCCCATGTCACCTCCGTAGCTGACCTGTCCACCCCATGTTACCTCCATAGGTGACCTCTCTACCCCATGTCACCTCCATAGGTGACCTCTCTACCCCATGTCACCTCCGTAGCTGACCTCTCTACCCCATGTCACCTCCGTAGCTGACCTCTCTACCCCATGTCATCTCCGTAGCTGACCTCTCTACCCCGTGTCACCTCCGTAGCTGACCGCTCTACCCCATGTCACCTCCGTAGCTGACCTCTCTACCCCATGTCACCTCCGTAGCTGACCGCTCTACCCCGTGTCACCTCCGTAGGTGACCTCTCTACCCCATGTCATCTCCGTAGCTGACCTCTCTACCCCATGTCACCTCCGTAGCTGACCTCTCTACCCCATGTCACATCCGTAGCTGACCTCTCTACCCCATGTCACCTCCGTAGTTGACCTCTCTACCCCATGTCACCTCCGTAGCTGACCGCTCTACCCCATGTCACCTCCGTAGCTGACCTCTCTACCCCATGTCACCTCCGTAGCTGACCTCTCTACCCCATGTCACCTCCGTAGCTGACCTCTCTACCCCATGTTACCTCCGTAGCTGACCTCTCTACCCCATGTCACCTCCGTAGCTGACCTCTCTACCCCATGTCACCTCCGTAGCTGACCTCTCTACCCCATGTCACCTCCGTAGCTGACCTCTCTACCCCATGTCACCTCCGTAGCTGACCTCTCTACCCCATGTCACCTCCGTAGTTGATCTCTCTACCCCATGTCACCTCCGTAGCTGACCTCTCTACCCCATGTCACCTCCGTAGCTGACCTCTCTACCCCATGTCACCTCCGTAGCTGACCTCTCTACCCCATGTCACCTCCGTAGCTGACCTCTCTACCCCATGTCACCTCCGTAGCTGACCTCTCTACCCCATGTCACCTCCGTAGCTGACCTCTCTACCCCATGTCACCTCCGTAGCTGATCTCTCTACCCCATGTCTCTCCATAGCTGACCTCTCTACCCCATGTCACCTCCATAGCTGACCTCTCTACCCCATGTCACCTCCATAGCTGATCTCTCTACCCCATGTCACCTCCGTAGCTGATCTCTCTACCCCATGCACCTCCGTAGCTGATCTCTCTACCCCATGTCACCTCCATAGCTGATCTCTCTACCCCATGTCACCTCCGTAGCTGACCTGTCTACCCCATGTCACCTCCGTAGCTGATCTCTCTACCCCATGTCTCTCCATAGCTGACCTCTCTACCCCATGTCACCTCCATAGCTGACCTCTCTACCCCATGTCTCTCCATAGCTGACCTCTCTACCCCATGTCACCTCCATAGCTGATCTCTCTACCCCATGTCACCTCCGTAGCTCGGGGTGGACGGGGTTAATGATATGCTTGAGAAATAGAACAACGGGTGTATTTGTATAGTCAGCCCACTGTTCCCTGTACCTCAGACAGGCAGACCCTGTTGCTCCCTGTACCTCAGACAGGCGGACCCTGTTGTTCCCTGTACCTCAGACAGGCCGACCCTGTTGTTCCCTGTACCTCAGACAGGCCGACCCTGTTGTTCCCTGTACCTCAGACAGGCAGACCCTGTTGTTCCCTGTACCTCAGACCCTGTTGTTCCCTGTACCTCAGACCCTGCTGTTCCCTGTACCTCAGACCCTGCTGTTCCCTGTACCTCAGACAGGCCGACCCTGTTGATCCTTGTACCTCTGTGCTATTTTTCTATTGTGTGAAAAGTGGAAGCATTTGATTGTTTAACGAGTCTTTAATTTAAAAGAGAGTCAAGAAGGAGACATGGCAGGTGTGCGTGCCTGGGGGCCGGCCTGTGTGGTGTGATTGGCAAGGTCCTCTCTAGCCCAGCTCCACTCCACCGCACCGGGGGTCTCTAGTGAAGGAACGCGTGCCGTTTATCCTAATGAACCATGATTTGTTGTTGGAGATCGTTCTCAGAAGGTAAGGTAGGTCTGTTCACGGTCCAATTAACGAATTAGGCTACTCGGGTTGGGTAATTAGGCACACCTGCACTCAATCTTTAATGCAAACCATTAAAACAGCAAATTAACACCTTGAATATTCAAATCATAAAACAACATTCAGTGAAAACTTAAATGGAAATTAATTTAATCCAGTTGAAGGAAAATAGTTTATGTTTATTTATTTTTATTTCACCTTTATTTAACCAGGTAGGCTGGTTGAGAACAAGTTCTCATTTACAACTGCGACCGGGGGCCTGTTGCACAAAACTAGGATAAGGGATTAAGCCAGGATATCTTGGTGATCCTGGCTCAATTGATCCGTAATCCGGTTGCACTAAAGATGGATAGGGGGCAGGAGGATATGTTATGGTATAAATTACCATGGAGATTTATTCTGTGGAGCTAGCCTGCTCCAGACCAGGCTAAATTCCAGGATCTATTTAATCTCATCCCTAATGTCAGTCAGCAGTCACCACAAATGGAAACCAATAGTTATTTCACTGCTCACTATACATTGTTATCACATATAACTAGACCCACTGTTATTATTTAAACGTTTGTGATCATTAATTTCAATGATTTTGGATAAAAAATGATTTTTAGATGATGTTGCTATCATTAGATAATTTACAGTTTCCCATAGACTATAAGGCTATATATAAAATGATAGAATATTAGGGCCACAGAGGGGAAAAAAACACAAGTCATAATATTGTAACCAGTTGTTTTAAAGGAGGACAGTTGTTAAAATGACAGATGTGGGGCATTTCGTGAAATTGTACTTCAGTATGGTTTCATAAACAAAGACATGCTGATGTGCCAGAATATTAAGTATCACATTGTCATAAGTATCAAAACTGTAAAAACAATATGTAGCTTTTCTGCAGAAAGAACCAGCCTCATAAATTTATGACTTTATCCTTTTTCTTCAGTGTGGCCCTAGTACTCTGTCATATAAACAAATACACATTCCATATGAATATAAAAACACAATGTGTAACATTATGTTCCTTTATTGAATAAGGACAAAACAAAGCAGGTAAACCATCAGCTCCTTTCGAAACTGAAGTCACAGTGACTCTACAAGATGGAAAGCACAGAATCCAAGCATATTATACAAAATGATACATACACATTCAAAGGTCTGTATATAACACACCCTGCATGTCTGCACACTAAAATAAATGCAGGACAAATCCATACACATCAACTGAACAGACAAATGAATGGATGCAGTAGCCTCCCTGCAGCCTTGTATTACACACAGTATACCGCACAAACATCATAAGAGGCCAAATTCGTCAAAAAACGAACCCAAAAAAAAACAAATTCCTCTGCCACCGCAGGACATATTTAACCAAAATTGAAAGCACACATACTAACTAAAATAATTCAACACATATTGGTCCCTCAGCAGCCGACCACTGTCGTCATCAGGGAAGATTGCCGGATTGTCCCAGTCCATGGCTGGTGGCACTCTGGGGGCCCTCTCCTTCCTCAGGCAGGCCACATTGTGGAGGACAGCACAAGCCACAGTAATATCACATGCCCTAACAGGGCTGACCCTTAATTTGTGAAGGCAGTGAAAGCGTGCCTTCAGGAGGCCAAAGGTCATTTCAACTCTGGCCCTGGTCCTGGCATGGGCATGGTTGTAGGCCTGCTGTGCTTCCTGGGGGTCTGTGAAAGGTGTCAGGAGAAAAGGCTGGCAGCCATACCCCCTGTCTCCCAGCAACACACCAGAGAATTCACCTGTCAACACAAAATCTCATCATTACTACCTCATAAACACAGTGATATTCTTGACACAGCCATGATGGTTATAAATAGGGGTTGTGTGGCTTACCTTGTGATAGGCACTGATAGATTTCAGAGGCCCGAAAGATTCTGGAGTCATGGACTGAGCCAGGCCATTTTGCCACAACATTGCTGATCACACAGTCAGCATTGCAGACCATCTGAAATCATAAGATGAGGAATATTACACCAATCAATGCACATCACTGGCAATGCAGAGTGTTCGTCAATGGACAATATCAAAAAGTTATGTTCACCTGAACATTAATGCTGTGAAAGGATTTCCTATTCACAAAATCGGCCTCATGGGCACCTGAGGGGGCTTTTATCCTTATGTGTGTGCAGTCCACTGCACCAATGACATTGGGGAAACCTGTCACACAAAGTAATGAGTATCCTACTATGTGTTAACAGTTGTCCTGTAATTTGTAGATCCTCTTACCTGCAATCCTATAGAACTCCTCTTTGATGTCACAGAGTCTTCTGTGGCCAGGGAAGGAGATGAAGACATCTGCTAATGCTTTGATAGCCAGACACACACTCCTTATTGTGCGGCAAATTGTGGCCTTGTTCAGCTGTTCTGCATCCCCCACTGAGTACAGGAAGGCTCCACTAGCAAAAAAGCGCAAGGCCACACAAACCATTTGCTCCACACTCAGTGCATGGCTCCGTGCAGTGCGGTGCTTAATCCTGGGACCCAGTAGTCTGCATAGATACCTGATGCCATCTGCAGAAAACCTGTATCTTTCATATAGATGGTCATCAGGGAAGGCCAGTGGGTCCAACCGGTCCCTGAAGACCCTTTCTCGCCTGAAGGCTCTCCTCAGCACAAGTGCTTCTTCATCCACCACATCTCGCACGAATGGGCATGCCATTGTCAGAGCAGAAAGGAACACACAATTTTGGGCCTTCATATAGGCTAGTGGCCACACCTGGTGCTGGGGGGGTGGGCAAAAGAGGGCGATGCCTTATAACGATGACTTGGTTGTACTGATTGCTGGGAAAATAAAAAAAACCTTAGAAAGATGCCACCGTCCTGTGTGCTCACAATAAGAGCTCATATGTCATGGCTCACTTGACTTTACGAGAATATACCTAATTTTTATTTTGAGCTGTGTCATCTTCTTGGAGCTGGGGGAGGAAAGAAAAATAATGATTAATACATTTGTGTTACAGTTAGCATACAGTGTACATTGAAGGCATATCTCACCTCCCTCTCAAGTTTTTTTATTTCAAGGTCCAGTTTCCTAATTGTCCTCTTTTTTATTTCGGACTCCAGTGCAAGATTTTCCATCTTTTTCTTCTTGTACTGAATGTCTATGTCTGCCAGTTCTATTTGGCGCCGGAGGTGGTTGCCATACAACTTTCTGATAGCTTGTGAGCTCTGTGAACACAATACAATTAGCGCAGCTGGAATTTGGCAGGATGTGGTGTCCTTTTATTAATACGCACTATGTTGCCAGGCTGGTTTTCCCACTGTATAGCATCTGGGTCCTGTAAAAGAAATTAGATTTTTTGATTTTGATGAGGACTCCTCACCATTGTAGAGTAAATAGTACTTTCACAGTCTTAACATGATACCTCATGCCTTCTGGAATCCAGAGAGATGGTCTCCTCCTCATCATCGTCTCCATCATGTGCTGTTGCTGCTGCACTGGGGCCTTCACCCTATCACATTTAATCGGATTCATATTGAAGCTAGTAGACAAGACATGCCAGGCCTACAGTATGCCTTTGATGGAGTACTCACTGGATCAGCATCGTCTGGTGCTTGTGCTGGTGGCTCTAACAGGAACACAGTGCTGCCAGACACTGCAAGGCAATAGGTAAACCAAAGTCAGACAGTCCAAATTGATTCAATATGAATGTGGTTGTATCCCATGTAGAGATGGAAGGACATACCTTGAATGAAGCGGGTGGCATCTTGGGAGGAACCTATGCTCGTCTCTTTCCCCCCAGGGATCCCCTCTAAGACGGGCCTGCCTTTATTTAGCTCCAAGGCCATGTCCTCTACTGGGGTAAGGTCAGCCTTTGGTGAATATGGTTAAATATTAGTCAGGGACCATACCATTCTGCAGAATGTTCTTGTATTTGATTTTGACCTGCTGCCATGTCCGTTTTGGCCCGTTCATGTTTAATCTACACACACACACACACACACACACACACACATTTAATGGAGTCACACTGCAAAAAATTACTTGGTATTTTTGTCTTGTTTTCAGTAAAAATATCAAAAAATGTATCATAGCTTTATACAGTGTGATGGAGTTACTTTACACAATTTCACACATATCTGCAGTGCATTTCAATTAAAAATTTAACCGTTTCATAATTACAGTACAACTGCATTTTTGGAGATGTGAATTAAATATTTGAATTGTAATTGTGATGTTTCAGCGGAGCGGTGAGTGTGTAATTGTGCACTACTTACGCATTCAGGCGGTCTGCAATACTTTGCCACGCTTTTTCTCTTTGCTTTATCACTGTGGCGGTGTTGCCTTTCTTCTTAATTATATCTTTTACCTCCTCGTATGCCTCCATGAGGATTTGTGCTTCCGACGGGGAAAAGTACGCGGCTCTAGTTGCCATGGTAAATCAGTTAATCTGTGATCTGTGGCGGGGTCTATTTGAGTGAGCCGTGAGCGCGCACCTATCCAGGATTGGTTTCACCTGGCTTAATGAATCCGTGTCTGCTCATCCTGGCTTGGTCTTTGTGCAACCAATTAAGCCTGGACGCACATGTTTTGGCTTCATTGAGCTCAGCTGAGTCATTTATCCCGGATGTCTTAATTCTACTTTTGTGCAACAGGCCCCTGGCCAAGAATAAAGCAAAACAGTGGGACACAAACAACAACACAGAGTTACACATGGAATAAACAAACATACAGTCAATAATACAATATAAAAATAAGTCTATAGACAGTGTGTGCAAATGGCATGAGGAGGAAAGGCAATAAATAGGCCGTAGTAGCAAAGTAATTACAATTTAGCAAATTAACACTGGAGTGACAGATGAGCAGATGCTGATGGGAAGATGATGATGTGCAAGCAGAGATACTGGTGTGCAAAAGAGCAAAAAAGTGAATAAAAACAATATGGGGATGAGGTGGTCTATTTACAGATGGACTATGTACAGCTACAGCGATCTGTCTCTCTGTCTCTCTGTCTCTCTGTCTCTCTATCTCTGTCTCTGTCTCTCTATCTCTCTGTCTCTGTCTCTCTATCTCTCTGTGTCTCTGTCTCTCTGTCTCTCTGTCTCTCTGTCTCTCTGTCTCTCTGTCTCTCTGTCTCTCTGTCTCTCTGTCTCTCTGTGTCTCTGTCTCTCTGTGTCTCTGTGTCTCTGTCTCTGTCTCTCTGTGTCTCTGTCTCTGTCTCTCTGTGTCTCTGTCTCTGTCTCTCTGTGTCTCTGTCTCTGTCTCTGTCTCTGTCTCTGTCTCTGTCTCTCTCTCTGTCTCTCATGTAAGGAGTGGGATCATAATGAAGTCAGCCTATTGAATCATAAGATTAGTTGAATCATCTAACACATTTCAAGAGGAATGTGCTGATGATTTAACGTTTTTAAGTACATTTCATTTGATTCTCTTATTTAAATGCACTTTTCTCTCTAGTGTAATCTGATCTTGAATTGACGCATGAGAATAGCATGCTATTCACCCGCTATTCATTTGGGGTGACATGATGATCAATGCTTGACTAATGTTTTGACAAAATGAAAAATATTCTCACTCATCCATAAAAATGTTCTCATGTAGACCGGCCTACCCTCCCTGTATCTGCCAGCTGCTTGGTAGAGCACACGTGTCCAGCGCCGGCACAACGAAATTATGTGCATCTTTCCCCACCAGTGGTGTTTCCACTGAATCATGTCGCAGATAAAGAGGAGTGCGTGATGAGGTAGTGCACATAAAATGTACTTTTTTTTTTGCTTCAAGAAAAACTTTTTTTTTTTTAAATACAGAAATCTGGTCTGTATGATGCAAGATTTCTGTATTTTTTGAAAGTTTACATATCTTGAAAACTTGATCGCTGACATGCAAAACATTTGAGGGCTATGTCAACAATGGACTAATGAAATACCAAACTAAAGTTTTTGGGTGGAGTTTACCTTTAAGTTTTCATTAACCGAATGAACATCGTAGCCTTATTTAAACTGAGTGGTTTCCGTAGTCGTAGTGGGAGAACCACACACCGTGTCATCGTGTGACCAAGTTTACATCCATATCAATATTTGCACACAAAGGCATTTCCACTGCCATTTCTCGCATAATTAATTTTACCAACACAAAAAGATCCCACCATGTTTAATGAATAAATTATCTGTCAGCATTTATAAAAACGTACTGAAACTTTCCAGCTGTCCATTATTACATGTTTTTATATGGTATTACTTTACTAGCATAAAAACTGTGGATGGAAACGGGGTTATTGTGCATCATTCCGTACCATTGCTAGTTGACCTTTCTTTCCTCTGTCTCGTTCCTGCGGTCGTTCCTGAGGATCGCTAGCTATATAGTGGACCATATCAGGCCGATGTATTACCGGTCGTTCCTGAGGATCGCTAGCTATATAGTGGACCATATCAGGCCGATGTATTACCGGTCGTTCCTGAGGATCGCTAGCTATATAGTGGACCATATCAGGCCGATGTATTACCGGTCGTTCCTGAGGATCGCTAGCTATATAGTGGACCATATCAGGCCGATGTATTACCGGTCGTTCCTGAGGATCGCTAGCTATATAGTGGACCATATCGGGCTAATGTTTTACCGGTCGTTCCTGAGGATCGCTAGCTATATAGTGGACCATATCAGGCCGATGTATTACCGGTCGTTCCTGAGGATCGCTAGCTATATAGTGGACCATATCGGGCTAATGTTTTACCGGTCGTTCCTGAGGATCGCTAGCTATATAGTGGACCATATCGGGCTAATGTATTACCGGTCGTTCCTGAGGATCGCTAGCTATATAGTGGACCATATCAGGCCGATGTATTACCGGTCGTTCCTGAGGATCGCTAGCTATATAGTGGACCATATCGGGCTAATGTTTTACCGGTCCTTCCTGAGGATCGCTAGCTATATAGTGGACCATATCGGGACGATGTTTTACCGGTCGTTCCTGAGGATCGCTAGCTATATAGTGGACCATATCGGGCTAATGTTTTACCGGTCGTTCCTGAGGATCGCTAGCTATATAGTGGACCATATCAGGCCGATGTATTACCGGTCGTTCCTGAGGATCGCTAGCTATATAGTGGACCATATCGGGCTAATGTTTTACCGGTCGTTCCTGAGGATCGCTAGCTATATAGTGGACCATATCGGGCCGATGTTTTACCGGTCGTTCCTGAGGATCGCTAGCTATATAGTGGACCATATCGGGCTAATGTATTACCGGTCATTCCTGAGGATCGCTAGCTATATAGTGGACCATATCGGGCTAATGTATTACCGGTCGTTCCTGAGGATCGCTAGCTATATAGTGGACCATATCGGGCCGATGTTTTACCGGTCGTTCCTGAGGATCGCTAGCTATATAGTGGACCATATCGGGCTAATGTTTTACCGGTCGTTCCTGAGGATCGCTAGCTATATAGTGGACCATATCGGGCTAATGTTTTACCGGTCGTTCCTGAGGATCGCTAGCTATATAGTGGACCATATCGGGCTAATGTATTACCGGTCGTTCCTGAGGATCGCTAGCTATATAGTGGACCATATCGGGCTAATGTATTACCAGTCGTGCGATAATCTGGGACATGAAGCCTATTGGAATCCTTATGGAACACACATAGCAAGTCTCAACCTGAAACCTGGAACACGGTTCACAGTGATTGGACCATTGTCATCACAGTTCGATGATTAGTGAGGATCAGGGTATATTTATAGGACTACTGTTTAACCCCTATTACAGATCCATGAATATTGAGGATCAGGGTAGATTTATAGGACTACTGTTTAACCCCTATTACAGCTCCATGATTAGTGAGGATCAGGGTAGATTTACAGGACTACTGTTTAACCCCTATTACAGCTCCATGATTAGTGAGGATCAGGGTAGATTTATAGGACTACTGTTTAACCCCTATTACAGTCCCATGAATATTGAGGATCAGGGTAGATTTATAGGACTACTGTTTAACCCCTATTACAGCTCCATGATTAGTGAGGATCAGGGTAGATTTACAGGACTACTGTTTAACCCCTATTACAGCTCCATGATTAGTGAGGATCAGGGTAGATTTATAGGACTACTGTTTAACCCCTATTACAGTTCCATGAATATTGAGGATCAGGGTAGATTTATAGGACTACTGTTTAACCCCTATTACAGTTCCATGATTAGTGAGGATCAGGGTAGATTTATAGGACTACTGTTTAACCCCTATTACAGTTCCGTCATTAGTGAGGATCAGGGTAGATTTATAGGACTACTGTTTAACCCCTATTACAGCTCCATGATTAGTGAGGATCAGGGTAGATTTATAGGACTACTGTTTAACCCCTATTACAGTTCCATGAATATTGAGGATCAGGGTAGATTTATAGGACTACTGTTTAACCCCTATTACAGTTCCATGATTAGTGAGGATCAGGGTAGATTTACAGGACTACTGTTTAACCCCTATTACAGTTCCATGATTAGTGAGGATCAGGGTATATTTACAGGACTACTGTTTAACCCCTATCACAGTTCCATGATTAGTGAGGATCAGGGTAGATTTATAGGACTACTGTTTAACCCCTATTACAGTTCCATGATTAGTGAGGATCAGGGTAGATTTACAGGACTACTGTTTAACCCCTATTACAGTTCCATGATTAGTGAGGATCAGGGTATATTTACAGGACTACTGTTTAACCCCTATTACAGTTCCATGATTAGTGAGGATCAGGGTAGATTTATAGGACTACTGTTTAACCCCTATTACAGCTCCATGATTAGTGAGGATCAGGGTAGATTTACAGGACTACTGTTTAACCCCTATTACAGCTCCATGATTAGTGAGGATCAGGGTAGATTTATAGGACTACTGTTTAACCCCTATTACAGTTCCATGAATATTGAGGATCAGGGTAGATTTATAGGACTACTGTTTAACCCCTATTACAGTTCCATGATTAGTGAGGATCAGGGTAGATTTATAGGACTACTGTTTAACCCCTATTACAGTTCCGTGATTAGTGAGGATCAGGGTAGATTTATAGGACTACTGTTTAACCCCTATTACAGCTCCATGATTAGTGAGGATCAGGGTAGATTTATAGGACTACTGTTTAACCCCTATTACAGTTCCATGAATATTGAGGATCAGGGTAGATTTATAGGACTACTGTTTAACCCCTATTACAGTTCCATGATTAGTGAGGATCAGGGTAGATTTACAGGACTACTGTTTAACCCCTATTACAGCTCCACGATTAGTGAGGATCAGGGTAGATTTATAGGACTACTGTTTAACCCCTATTACAGTTCCATGATTAGTGAGGATCAGGGTAGATTTATAGGACTACTGTTTAACCCCTATTACAGTTCCATGATTAGTGAGGATCAGGGTAGATTTATAGGACTACTGTTTAACCCCTATTACAGTTCCATGATTAGTGAGGATCAGGGTAGATTTATAGGACTACTGTTTAACCCCAATTACAGTTCCATGATTAGTGAGGATCAGGGTAGATTTACAGGACTACTGTTTAACCCCTATTACAGCTCCATGATTAGTGAGGATCAGGGTAGATTTATAGGACTACTGTTTAACCCCTATTACAGTTTTCTCACCTTCCAATATTTAATGGATTGAACAATTGAACATGTCAACTTTTAGGATGAATCAAACCACTGTACTTTTGATTCACCAATATATTTCATGTGTAAAGGCTCTCCGAAACGTACATTTTTTAAATTTTTATTCTTATTTTTAAATACTTTCCCTAAACAACGTGGAGTCAATGCCTAAAACTGGACAACTTCCTAATGTGAGGTTTGGGAAACACGGATGAATATCTAATTCTGACGTGGGACAGAGCTGATAACCAGCGTTTTGGATTAGTTAAATAATCTATGTCTCAATTTAAAGTAGGTAAAGACATAATTAATTAATTAAACCTGCGTTTTAGAAAGATATATTATTAAGAGTAATAGTACATTCAAAGCGTTCCACTAAAAGACAAATTTAAGGCCTTTAATTTAAGATCAACCCTGAATGTTCAAATCTTCACGGTGAGGTGGTCTGGTGGTCTGGCCGTGGTCTGGTGGTCTGGCCGTGGTCTGGTGGTCTGGCCGTGGTCTGGTGGTCTGGCCGTGGTCTGGTGGTCTGGCCGTGGTCTGGTGGTCTGGCCGTGGTCTGGTGGTCTGGCCGTGGTCTGGTGGTCTGGCCGTGGTCTGGTGGTCTGGCCGTGGTCTGGTGGTCTGGTGGTCTGGCCGTGGTCTGGTGGTCTGGCCGTGGTCTGGTGGTCTGGCCGTGGTCTGGTGGTCTGGCCGTGGTCTGGTGGTCTGGTGGTCTGGCCGTGGTCTGGTGGTCTGGCCGTGGTCTGGTGGTCTGGCCGTGGTCTGGTGGTCTGGCCGTGGTCTGGTGGTCTGGCCGTGGTCTGGTGGTCTGGCCGTGGTCTGGTGGTCTGGTGGTCTGGCCGTGGTCTGGCCCGTGGTCTGGTGGTCTGGCCCGTGGTCTGGTGGTCTGGCCGTGGTCTGGTGGTCTGGTGGTCTGGCCCGTGGTCTGGTGGTCTGGCCGTGGTCTGGTGGTCTGGTGGTCTGGCCGTGGTCTGGTGGTCTGGCCGTGGCCTGGTGGTCTGGTGGTCTGGCCGTGGTCTGGTGGTTTGGTGGTCTGGCCGTGGCCTGGTGGTCTGGCCGTGGACTGGTGGTCTGGCCGTGGTCTGGTGGTTTGGCCGTGGCCTGGTGGTCTGGTGGTCTGGTGGTCTGGCCGTGGTCTGGTGGTCTGGTGGTCTGGCCGTGGACTGGTGGTCTGGTGGTCTGGCCGTGGCCTGGTGGTCTGGCCGTGGTCTGGTGGTCTGGCCGTGGTCTGGTGGTCTGGTGGTCTGGCCGTGGTCTGGTGGTTTGGCCGTGGCCTGGTGGTCTGGCCGTGGTCTGGTGGTCTGGCCGTGGTCTGGTGGTCTGGCCGTGGTCTGGTGGTCTGGTGGTCTGGCCGTGGTCTGGTGGTCTGGTGGTCTGGCCGTGGTCTGGTGGTCTGGCGGTGGTCTGCGGGTTGTGAAGGCAATGGAGAGAGTTATGACGTGTCACTGTGTGTTCATAGCTAAACTAAGTGAACACTTCAAGTTAGCCAGAGATATTCTGAAACAAGGGCCACAGGGGTGTCTGATCTGTTGCGATCTGCAAGGGGTTGTGGGTGGCGTTGGCGTTGTCTGTGTGTCTGTGTGTCTGTGTCTCTGTGTGTGTCTCTGTGTCTCTGTGGTGTCTGTCTCTCTCTGTGTGTGTGTGTCTCTGTGGTGTGTCTGTCTCCCTCTCTCTCTCTGTGTGTGTGCGTGTGTCTCTGTGGTGTGTCTGTCTCTCTCTGTGTGTGTGTGTCTCTGTGGTGTGTCTGTCTCCCTCTCTCTCTCTGTGTGTGTGCGTGTGTCTCTGTGGTGTGTCTGTCTCTCTCTGTGTGTGTGTGTCTCTGTGGTGTGTCTGTCTCTCTCTCTCTGTGTGTGTGTGTGTGTCTGTGTCTCTATGTCTCTGTGGTGTGTCTGTCTCTCTCTGTGTGTGTGTGTCTGTCTCTCTCTCTCTGTGTGTGTGTGTGTGTGTGTGTCTGTGTCTCTATGTCTCTGTGGTGTGTCTGTCTCTCTCTGTGTGTGTGTGTCTCTGTGGTGTGTCTGTCTCTCTCTCTGTGTGTGTGTGTGTGTGTGTGTGTGTGTGTGTGTGTGTGTGTGTGTGTGTGTGTGTGTGTGTGTGTGTGTGTGTGTGTGTGCGCGCAGGGCAACTCAGCTTGCACAGCAGACAGAGGTAAACATGTTTACTTTTAAACAACTTTGAGACAAAAAAACCCCATTAATCTCCAGCAGAAACACATCCTAAAGCTGTTGTGTTTTCCTGAGATCTATTTAACTAATTATCTGAATACAGATTCAAAACACAATGGTTCTTCTTCTATCCAGGAAATATTTAGGAACCAAAAACGCCTCTTAATATACACTTCTGTTCTGTAAAATACACTACACATTAAACACATTACACACATGCCTGTTTATATACCGCTCTGTATAACTCTAAACACGTCTCTAATATATGACAATGGAGTTGGAGAGAGAGACACACGGTTGGAAGTCAGTTAACTAAGGAGTCAGGCTTCTATTGTCCCACACCAGCATATGGCAGATAGAGGGACCGCAGCTAGAACTAGCCCACCCTCAAACACACCACAATGACAGAGACGCTGTAGCTGTCAGGGAATACAATACACACGGGAGAATACAAAAGAATAGATATACTTGAATTAAAATTTGATGGCTGTTTGGCTACTTCCAGGATAAATAATGTATATATTATCCAAAGACTGGACATATGATTATGTAGCATGACTTTGTAGATCAGTGCAGTGTGATTCTGAAACATTTAAACACAATTGGTTATATCTCTAAATATTTTTCTATGTATAAATGTAGTACTGTATGTCTTTTACAGGCCTGCGGGAGCTATTAAGAGAGCTATTGACTCAGTTGAAGCGTAATGACTTTCACCTGTCATTTCACTACATGCCACTAGATGGCGCCAACACAGCATCCCTGCATCAGCTCCTCTGATCACTGAGGAAACGATCTCTGAATATTCAACTCCATGAGGTTTATGTTTTCAATCAACTCCTTATCAAAACTGTTATTCAATACAAATCATGTCATGCTTCAAACCATTTTACATGATTATTGTGTGAGAGATTGGTGATTCTGTCCCGGTAGACAAAGAATGAGCGCGTTCCAAGTGGCCCCTTATTTCCTCTCTAGTATACTGCTTTTGACCAGGGCCCTTTAGGCTGTAGTCAACAGTAGTGCACTCTTTAGGGAATAGGGTGCCATTTGGGACTCAACCCTGGGTCTGAAAGGCATTCAGCAGGAGACGATGACAAACAGATACAGCCATTTGTTGACAAACAGATACAGCCATTTGTTGTGAGGAGGATACAGAAGTGTGGGTTGTTGTGACTATACAGAACTGTGTGTGTGTGTGTGTGTGTGTGTGAGACAGATAAAGCTGTACCATCATCAAGTCCTCTTCAATTCATGGGATTATTCTCGACATGCCGAGCTGCTTGTCAGACACCATCCTATCTCTGAGTTCCAAATGACACCCTATTCCATATATATAGTGCTTTTGACCAGGGCCCTTAAGGGATTTGTACAATCTCTGACAAACAGGGAGGACGGGGGAATCTCTAACAGCGTGTGGAGCTGACGGGTCCTCTGAAGGAGACAGGAGAGGACGGGGGAATCTCTAACAGCGTGTGGAGCTGACGGGTCCTCTGAAGGAGAGAGGAGAGGACGGGGGAATCTCTAACAGCGTGTGGAGCTGACGGGTCCTCTGAAGGAGAGAGGAGAGGACGGGGGAATCTCTAACAGCGTGTGGAGCTGACGGGTCCTCTGAAGGAGAGAGGAGAGGACGGGGGAATCTCTAACAGCGTGTGGAGCTGACGGGTCCTCTGAAGGAGACAGGAGAGGACGGGGGAATCTCTAACAGCGTGTGGAGCTGACGGGTCCTCTGAAGGAGACAGGAGAGGACGGGGGAATCTCTAACAGCGTGTGGAGCTGACGGGTCCTCTGAAGGAGACAGGAGAGGACGGGGGAATCTCTAACAGCCTGTGGAGCTGACGGGTCCTCTGAAGGAGACAGGAGAGGACGGGGGAATCTCTAACAGCATGTGGAGCTGACGGGTCCTCTGAAGGAGACAGGAGAGGACGGGGGAATCTCTAACAGCATGTGTGCTGACGGGTCCTCTGAAGGAGACAGGAGAGGACGGGGGAATCTCTAACAGCGTGTGGAGTTGACGGGTCCTCTGAAGGAGAGAGGAGAGGACGGGGGAATCTCTAACAGCATGTGGAGCTGACGGGTCCTCTGAAGGAGACAGGAGAGGACGGAGGAATCTGTAACAGCGTGTGGAGCTGACGGGTCCTCTGAAGGAGACAGGAGAGGACGGGGGAATCTCTAACAGCGTGTGGAGCTGACGGGTCCTCTGAAGGAGACAGGAGAGGACAGGGGAATCTCTAACAGCGTGTGGAGCTGACGGGTCCTCTGAAGGAGAGAGGAGAGGACGGGGGAATCTCTAACAGCGTGTGGAGCTGACGGGTCCTCTGAAGGAGACAGGAGAGGACGGGGGAATCTCTAACAGCGTGTGGAGCTGACGGGTCCTCTGAAGGAGAGAGGAGAGGACGGGGGAATCTCTAACAGCGGGTGGAGTTGACGGGTCCTCTGAAGGAGACAGGAGAGGACGGGGGAATCTGTTTCAGAACAGAGAGAGACAGAACTCCAGAACAGAGAGAGAGCTTCAGAACAGAGAGAGACAGAACACCAAAATAGAGCGACACAGACTTTGGATACAAAGTGCAAGGCGAACAGGAAAATTGCAGTGTACAGTGGCTTGCGAAAGTATTCACCCCCCCTTGGCATTCTTCCTATTTTGTTGCCTTACAACCTGGAGTTAAAATTTACTTTGGGGGGGTTTGTGTCATTTGATTTACACAACATGCCTATCACTTTGAAGTTCTGACCAGTTTCCCAGTCCCTGCCGATCAAAAACATCCCCACAGCATGATGCTGCCACCACCATGCTTCACTGTGGCGATGGTGTTCTCTGGGTGATGAGAGGTGTTGGGTTTGCGCCAGACATTGCGTTTTCCTTGATGGCCAAAAATCTAAATTTCATCTGACCAGAGTTCCTTCTTCCATATGTTTGGGGAGTCTCCCACATGCATAAAGGCAAACACCAACATGTTTGCTTATTTTTTTCTGGCCATTCTTTCGTAAAGCCCAGCTCTGTGGAGTGTACGGCTTAAAGTGGTCATATGGACAGATACTCCAATCTCCTCTGTGGAGCTTTGCAGCTCCTTCAGGGTTATCTTTGGTCTCTTTGTTGCCTCTCTAATTAATGCCCTCCTTGTCTGGTCCGTGAGTTTTGGTGGGAGGCCCTCTCTTGGCAGGTTTATTGTGGTGCCATATTCGGCAAGGACTGGGAAACTGGTCAGAACTTCAATGTTATTATTCCCCAAGGCCCCTATTCTGATATCTTCCCCTTGCTTGTTGTAAACATATATAAACTTGTAGACAAGTACATAAAAAAGATAGACAAACAATTAACACATTAAATTATAAAACAGTTCTCGACAATAGAGAGGGAGAGAAGAGAAGAGAAAAGAGAGAGAGTTCAGGTGTGTGTGTGTGTGTGTAAGTCTGTATGTGTAAGCGAGCATGTAGTTGAGTACGTGTGTTCATATCCACTTCATCATGTTCAGATATTTTAAAACTTCTTGTCACTACAGGGGGTGCTGTTTCAACTTTGTAAAATATCGTCCCCAAATTAAACTGCCTCGTACTCAATTCTTGCTCGTACAATATGCATATTATTATTACTATTAGATAGAAAACACTCTCTAGTTTCTAAAACCGTTTGAATTATATCTGTGAGTTAAACAGAACTCGAGTTGGAGCAATTTTCCTGTGAGGAAGTGAGAAGTCTGAAATCATGCAGGCTGTTCTGAGGTCGGTTTATTAATTTGCCTGTCTTCTATTGGTTGAGATGCACTGCATACGCCTTCCCCTGGATGTCAGCAAATAGTGAGAATTGGAATGGAGTTGCTAGGCAGATCTGAGGCCTTATAAATAGGCTCGGAACGTGATGTCCTCTCTTTCCTTCGTTCGCCATGACGCAAGGCAGACCTCAGGAATGGCGTTCTAGAAAGCTCCCGTTATAGTCCTTAGATATATCCGGCTCTGATTTTATTCGATATAGGTGTTAGAAACATCATAACGTAGTTATTTTAAACCGAGTTATTTCAGTTTATGTGAGTATATTGCGATTTTCGAAATTTTCTTGGTGCTGCGCAATAGTGAGTTGGGCACGTCTTCGCCACATGGCTAATGTTTACAGCTAATTCCAAAGTTGAAGGCGACAATCTACAACCGAGCAACAATTCTTTTGGACAAAGGACAACTTGCCCAAGATTCTGATGGAAGTTCATCAAAAAGTAAGAACTATTTATGATGTTAATTCGTTGTTCTGTGGAAAAATTTAAAATGATTATTCCTCCATTCATTTCGGTGGGGTCTCGCTATAACGCACCCTGTATGTCGCAGTAACGTTAATTTAAAAATCTAACACAGCGGTTGCATTAAGAACTAATATGTCTTTCATATATCTTTCATTTGCTGTCCAACCTGTATTTTTTAGTCAAGTTTATGATTATTTATTGATTAGATTAGGTGCCTCTCCAAGATGGCGCCGGCCAGATTGCCTGAAATGTTGCTACTAATCACATTGTATAACCACGATTTGTGATGCTAAATATGCACATTTTCGAACAAAACCTATATGCATTGTGTAATATGATGTTACAGGACTGTCATCTGATGAAGTATATCAAGGTTAGTCAAAAATTATATATCTTTTGCTGGATTGTTACGATCGCTAACCTTTGCTGCTGGTAAACTGCTTGTGTTTCTGGCTATTGTGGTAAGCTAATATAATGCTATATTGTGTTTTCGCTGTAAAACACTTAAAAAATCTGAAATATTGGCTGGATTCATAAGATGTTGGGCTTTCATTTGCTGTACGCTGTGTATTTTTCAGAAAAGTTTTATGATGAGTATTTAGGTATTTGACGTTGGTCTCTGTAATTATTCTGGCTGCTTCAGTGCTATTTCAGATAGCAGATGCAATGTAGAACTGTGATTTATACCTGAAATATGCACATTTTTCTAACAAAACATATACTATATAATAAATATGTTATCAGACTGTCATCTGATAAAGTTGTTTCTTGGTTAGTGACTATTTATATCTTTATTTGGTCGAATTAGTGATGGCTACCTATGCAGGAAAAAAATGGTGGAGAAAACAAAGTTGTGTCTTTTGCTATGGTGGTTAGCTAATAGAAATACATATTGTGTCTTCCCTGTAAAACATTAAAAAAAATGGAAATGATGGCTGGATTCACAAGATCTGTATCTTTCATTTGGTATCTTTGACTTGTGATTTCATGAACATTTTATTATATGATATCCCTGTAGCTTTAGGCTAGGCTATGCTAGTCTGCTTTTTTGATGGGGGGATCCCGGATCCGGGTTTGTGACTCGTTAGAGGTTAACAGTTCCCATACCTTCTTTCCATACCTTCTTTTGTTTTCATAACCTGAAGTTCCTGTAGAATTTAGTACAGCCACGGTGTTATGGAGCTGTCTCGGAATAGCTGTCCATCTATATCTATAAAGAGTTTGTCCACATTGAGAAAGGCACGCTTACCCTTCTCCCTTTGTTGCCTTTGTACCGGATACAGTCTCTTACGACGTTCGTTTATCTCCCTTGGAAATTGGTCATTGAGACCGAATTTGGTCCCTTCAAGCTCCTTCCTCTGCTTTTGATCAGCTCCTTTTTGAGATGATCGGTCGGGAACTCTTGATCTTGTTGCTCCGAGCTCCAAGTTTTTGTTCTCGGTGGAAAGCCACCTTGTTTACAGTCTCTATAGGAAGTTTCAATGAGGAGTTCATGAATTCTCTGATCCCCCCCTCTGGATTATTGGATGCGTCCTCAGGAATACCAGAAAAAAATGTGATTTTCACGCATGCTACGACTTTGTATGTCTAGTAGCGTCTCCTTCATCACCCTGTTTTCCCTGAGTAGACAATCCATGTTGGAATCGTGTATTATAACCTTGGCTGTGAGTGTCTTGTTTTCTCTTTGGAGAATTTCATTCTGGCTAAACTCCAAACTCCCCCTCAGCCCTGCTACCTCCTCACACAACTTTTCCAGTGTTGCATGGATTCCAGCCAGAGCACTAGCTTCTAGATTGGCTCTATACTGCAACCAGTTGTTTTACTGAAAAGATAACAATGAGTCTGAATTGCAATTGGTTTTATTCTACCGTCATATCATATTGCACTATGATTGGTTAAGACCCCCCAGTTCGTGAGGTCACTAGAGACACATGAACATGACAGTTATAACTAGCTAATAAAGAGCTATGTTTTATAAAGATCCTGTCCTAGTGCATTTCATTATTTCATACAAAACAAAAACAAGACACACATGGTTCTTAATGGACGGAAATGTGCATGTGAGAGCGATACATTTTACAGTACCAGTCAAAAGTTACTGTATATCTTCTGTTGATCCAGACTGCAGGAGCTACTGTATACGGTACCAGTCAACAGTTACTGTATATATTCTGTTGATCCAGACTGCAGAAGCTACTATATACAGTACCAGTCAATAGTTTGAACACACCTACTCATTCCAGGGTTGTTCTTTATTTGTACTATTTTCTACATTGTAGAATAATAGTGAAGACATCAAAACTATGAAATAACACACATGGAATCATGTATCAAACCACATTTTATTTGTCACATGCACCGAATACAACAGGTGTAGACCTTAGAGTGAAATGCTTTACTTACAAGACCTAAACCAACAATGCTTTAAGAAGTTAAGAAAAATATGCCCTTTGATTGGCTGTTCAGGAGTCTTATGGCTTGGGGGTAGAAGCTAGTCTTTTGGACCTAAACTTCGCTCTCCGGTATCGCTTGCCGTGCGGTAGCAGAGAGAACAGTCTATGACTAGGGTGGCTAGAGTCTTTGACCATTTTTAGGGCCTTCCTCTGACACCCTGTCGATGAGAATGGGGGAGTGCTCAGTCCTCTTTTTCCTGCAGTCCACAATCATCTCCTTTGTCTTGGAGCGGCGCTTCTGGATGAGTGTTGTTTGCTTATGGCCTATAGATGTATTCCCTATATGGGAATACAGCTCATTGAGTGCGGTCTTAGTGCCAGCATCTGTCACGACTTCCGCCGAAGTCGGTCCCTCTCCTTGTTCGGGCGGAGTTCGGCGGTCGACGTCACCGGCCTTCTAGCCATCGTCGATCCACTTTTCATTTTCCATTTGTTATGTCTTTGTCTTACACACCTGGTTTCAATCCCTCAATTACTTGTTCATTATTTAACCCTCTGTTTCCCCATGTTTGTTTGTGAGTAATTGTTTATTGTATTGCGGTCCGTATTTGTGGCCTTGTATTTATACGGCGTGTATTGTGATATATTTGAGTAAAATTGCTTTCATTACTCATATCTGCTGTCCTGCGCCTGACTGATCTCACCAGCTAGACACAGACGCTTTACAGCATCGGTCTGTGGTGGTATGTAAAACAGCTACGAAAAATACAGATGAAAACTCTCTAGGTAGATAGTGTGGTCTACAGCTTATCATGAGATACTCTACCTCAGGCGAGCAAAACCTCGAGACTCCCTTAGATATCTTGCACCAGCTGTTGTTTACAAATATACATAGTCCGCCACCCCTTGTCTAACCAGAGGCTGCTGTTCTATCCTGCCGGTACAGTGTAAAACCCATCAGCTGTATGTTATTCTTGTCGTCGTTCAGCCACGACTCGGTGAAACATAAGATTTTACAGTTTTTAATGTCCCGTTGGTAGTTTAATCTTGCTCGTTGGTCATCAATTTTATTTTCCAATGATTGCACGTTGGCCAATAGGACGGATGGCAGTGGAGGTTTACTCGCTCACCTACGAATTCTCAGAAGGTAGCCCGACCTCCACCCCCTTTTTCTCCGTCTTCTCTTCACGGCAGGGATTTGGGCCTGTTCCCAGGAAAGCTGTATATCCTTCACGTCGGACTCTTCCAGTTCCTGGTGAGTAATCGCTGTTCTGATGTCCAGAAGTTATTTTCAGTCATAAGAGACGGTAGAAGCAACATTATGTACAAAATAAGTAAAAAAACTTTTTTTCATCATTATTTTAAGACATGAAGGTCAGTCAATCCGGAAAATGTCAAGAACTTTCTCCAAGTGCAGTCCCAAAAAACCATCAAACCCTGGAATGAGTAGGTGTGTCCAAACGTATTCAGTTCGATAAGGTGGCAAGTCTAATGGCCACTTTCTGTAGTGGCGTTCTTACCCGATACCTTAGATATTGTTCTCGGTAAGGGCAAGAAATCATATTTTTTCATAATACTAACAACCCTGTTAAAAATCCAGTACGTGGTTCTCGTATGGCGTCATTTCCATCTCACATTTCCAAGGTGCAGGGCGGCATGTCAAGAACGTGGACAATTATGATGAGTGCAGGTGGAGAGATCAGTTTGACATTTCAGATAAAAAAAAAGCTTGATGGCACAGAGGATCATGTTGAGGAGCTGAGAGACTGTAAAGAGCTCAGACAATAATGTTGTGTACCCAGAAAGTGGAATTGAGTGCAAGAAATTAAGTGTTGAGCAACGCATCTCCCTGCTCACGGTATACTTTCCTGCGCTCTTTCAAAATTCTTCTTCTTCTTCTTCTTTGGTCGGCAGTGTAGCCTAGTGGTTAGAGAGTAGGGTCGGCAGCGTAGCCTAGTGGTTAGAGAGTAGGGTCGGCAGCGTAGCCTAGTGGTTAGAGCGTTGGTCTAGTAACCGAAAGGTTGCAAGATTGAATCCCCGAGCTGACAAGGTACAAATATGTCGTTCTGTTCGTGAACAAGGCAGTTAACCCATTGTTCCTAGGCCGTCATTGAAAATAAGAATTTGTTCTTAATAACTGAAATAAGTAAATAAAGGTAAAATAAATGCGTTCACAACAATTATATGTACATTCCGCCACGTACTGTACAGGTGGATAATAAGGATCCAGAAAGGAAAAATATAAATAAACAAGGATTCCATCCATACAAACTATCAGTAACGAAATGTTAATTAGTCTAAAATCAGCTGTTTTATTCAGGTCCCCTGATCACAAGGCGTCAGTAGTACTTGCAGTGCTTCTGCCGTTAAGTCTTGGAGGCCTTGTGCAGTGCAATTAATAACTGTGGATATAAATGCTACAAAATCAATTTTTTTTTCTCACAAGAAGTGTATCCAGATCACTTGATTGAAGTACAACATTTGTAGCTGGTTGTGGTGCATCCGCCGCCATGTCTTCTTCACAACTGTGGCCTCTTGCCCCTTCAACTCTCTTCACCGCCTCCACATAGGAGATTTGCTTTACAGCCCTAATCCTTGACATCTCAACCTCTTTCACCCTAACAGGGCATTCTGGGAATTGGGGAAATATGACCCCTACCACAGTTGCAACATTTTACATTCAAAGACTCTTCTAGAATGTATTCCTTCTGTCTGCAAACACTTGACACATGGCCAAACGTTTTTACACATCTTGCATTGCATTGTGATTTGCACGAACCCTCTTATATATCCCAACTTTACAGAGGGTGGTAAATACTCATCAAACATCAATAATACAGATAAACGTTTGATCCTCTTGCCCCCCGTCTCCATACAGGTTAATCCACATGCCTCAACTACTCGTGGGATGTTGTTGCCTAAGGCATTGATTATCAACGGGACGCCAGAAATAACACGTTTTACCAGTGCCCTGCTCTGAAAATCAAAGCTGTTCACATCATGCGGTGATATTTTCGCGAGCCATTTATCTATAAAGATGATACAACGGCCATTAAGTAGCTAGTTAGCTCCCTTAAACGTAATTGGATCATGGTCTGGGTATTGTGTCAGTTTCACTGCACCTGTTGGATGATTCTAGCCTCTAGTTCAAACTGCTTGCATGATGGATGATTCTAGTTTCTAGTTGAAACTGCTTGCATGATGGATGATTCTAGCCTCTAGTTGAAACTGCTTGCATGATGGATGATTCTAGCTTCTAGTTGAAACTGCTTGCATGATGGATGATTCTAGCCTCTAGTTCAAACTGCTTGCATGATGGATGATTCTAGTTTCTAGTTCAAACTGCTTGCATGATGGATGATTCTAGTTTCTAGTTCAAACTGCTTGCATGATGGATGATTCTAGTTTCTAGTTCAAACTGCTTGCATGATGGATGATTCTAGTTTCTAGTTCAAACTGCTTGCATGATGGATGATTCTAGTTTCTAGGTCAAACTGCTTGCGTGATGGATGATTCTAGTTTCTAGTTCAAACTGCTTGCATGATGGATGATTCTAGTTTCTAGTTCAAACTGCTTGCATGATGGATGATTCTAGTTTCTAGTTGAAACTGCTTGCATGATGGATGATTCTAGTTTCTAGTTGAAACTGCTTGCATGATGGATGATTCTAGTTTCTAGTTGAAACTGTTTGCATGATGGATGATTCTAGTTTCTAGTTCAAACTGCTTGCATGATGGATGATTCTAGCCTCTAGTTGAAACTGCTTGCATGATGGATGATTCTAGTTTCTAGTTCAAACTGCTTGCATGATGGATGATTCTAGTTTCTAGTTCAAACTGCTTGCATGATGGATTTTTCAAGTTTCTAGTTCAAACTGCTTGCATGATGGATGATTCTAGTTTCTAGTTCAAATTGCTTGCATGATGGATGATTTTAGTTTCTAGTTCAAACTGCTTGCATGATGGATGATTCTAGCTTCTAGTTGAAACTGCTTGCATGATGGATGATTCTAGTTCCTAGTTCAAACTGCTTGCATGATGGATGATTCTAGTTTCTAGTTCAAACTGCTTGCATGATGGATGATTCTAGCTTCTAGTTGAAACTGCTTGCATGATGAATGATTCTAGTTCCTAGTTCAAACTGCTTGCATGATGGATGATTCTAGCTTCTAGTTCAAACTGCTTGCATGATGGATGATTCTAGCCTCTAGTTCAAACTGCTTGCATGATGGATGATTCTAGTTTCTAGTTCAAACTGCTTGAATGATGGATTTTTCAAGTTTCTAGTTCAAACTGCGTGCATGATGGATGATTCTAGTTTCTAGTTCAAATTGCTTGCATGATGGATGATTTTAGTTTCTAGTTGAAACTGCTTGCATGATGGATGATTCTAGTTCCTAGTTCAAACTGCTTGCATGATGGATTTTTCAAGTTTCTAGTTCAAACTGCTTGCATGATGGATGATTCTAGCCTCTAGTTCAAACTGCTTGCATGATGGATGATTCTAGTTTCTAGTTGAAACTGCTTGCATGATGGATGATTCTAGCCTCTAGTTGAAACTGCTTGCATGATGGATGATTCTAGTTTCTAGTTGAAACTGCTTGCATGATGGATGATTCTAGTTTCTAGTTCAAACTGCTTGCATGATGGATGATTCTAGTTTCTAGTTCAAACTGCTTGCATGATGGATGATTCTTAGTTGAAAATGCTTGCAAAGAGCTAACTTCCACCATTAGCCGAGTTCATAAATGTAGCTAACTAATGATTTTGTAACAGAAAAACAATATATTTGCTAGCTATATTTTAAAGATTTGCTACTGACTATTGAACACTTTTTGCCAAACGAGATTGTTCCGCTAACTGTTTATTGATGAATTGGTAACTGAAAAAGTCGTTTGGCTGATAAAGAATATACTTGTACACATTAGAATTGTATTAGTTAGCTAAGTTACTTGTTCGTGTTTTTGTTGTTATTGCATTTCAGGTGGCGAGGGAGTACGATCACTAGAGCATGCTGACAGACCAGGAAGACAGCAGAGGTATTATAGTCAAATGCTTATTTTTTATTTTTTTTAATTTTATTTCACCTTTATTTAACCAGGTAGGCTAGTTGAGAACAAGTTCTCATTTGCAACTGCGACCTGGCCAAGATAAAGCATAGCAGTGTGAACAGACAACACAGAGTTACACATGGAGTAAACAATAAACAAGTCAATAACATGGTAGAAAAAAAGAGAATCTATATACAATGTGTGCAAAAGGCATGAGGTAGGCAATACATCGAATAATTACAATTTAGCAGATTAACACTGGAGTGATAAATCATCAGATGATCATGTGCAAGAAGAGATACTGGTGTGCAAAAGAGCAGAAAAGTAAATAAATAAAAGCAGTATGGGGGGTGAGGTAGGTAAATTGGGTGGGTAGTTTACAGATGGACTATGTACAGCTGCAGCGATCGGTTAGCTGCTCGGATAGCAGATTTTTAAAGTTGTTGAGGGAGATAAAAGTCTCCAACTTCAGAGATTTTTGCAATTCGTTCCAGTCGCAGGCAGCAGAGAACTGGAAGGAAAGGCGTCCAAATGAGGTTTTGGCTTTAGGGATGATCAGTGAGATACACCTGCTGGAGCGCGTGTTGCGGGTGGGTGTAGCCATCGTGACCAGTGAACTGAGATAAGGCGGCACTTTACCTAGCATAGCCTTGTAGATGACCTGGAGCCAGTGGGTCTGACGACGAACATGTAGCGAGGGCCAGCCGACTAGGGCATACAGGTCGCAGTGGTGGGTCGTATAAGGTGCTTTAGTAACAAAACGAATGGCACTGTGATAAACTGCATCCAGTTTGCTGAGTAGAGTATTGGAAGCTATTTTGTAGATGACATCGCCGAAGTCGAGGATCGGTAGGATAGTCAGTTTTACTAGGGTAAGTTTGGCGGCGTGAGTGAAGGAGGCTTTGTTGCGGAATAGAAAGCCGATTCTTGCTTTGATTTTGGATTGGAGATGTTTGATATGAGTCTGGAAGGAGAGTTTGCAGTCTAGCCAGACACCTAGGTACTTATAGATGTCCACATATTCTAGGTCGGAACCGTCCAGGGTGGTGATGCTAGTCGGGCGTGCGGGTGCAGGCAGCGAACGGTTGAAAAGCATGCATTTGGTTTTACTAGCGTTTAAGAGCAGTTGGAGGCCACGGAAGGAGTGTTGTACGGCATTGAAGCTCGTTTGGAGGTTAGATAGCACAGTGTCCAAGGAAGGGCCGGAAGTATATAGAATGGTGTCGTCTGCGTAGAGGTGGATCAGGGAATCGCCCGCAGCAAGAGCAACATCATTGATGTATACAGAGAAAAGAGTCGGCCCGAGAATTGAACCCTGTGGTACCCCCATAGAGACTGCCAGAGGACCGGACAACATGCCCTCCGATTTGACACACTGAACTCTGTCTGCAAAGTAGTTGGTGAACCAGGCAAGGCAGTCATTAGAAAAACCGAGGCTACTGAGTCTGCCGATAAGAATATGGTGATTGACAGAGTCGAAAGCCTTGGCCAGGTCGATGAAGACGGCTGCACAGTAATGTCTTTTATCGATGGCGGTTATGATATCGTTTAGTACCTTGAGCGTGGCTGAGGTGCACCCGTGACCGGCTCGGAAACCGGATTGCACAGCGGAGAAGGTACGGTGGGATTCGAGATGGTCAGTGATCTGTTTGTTGACTTGGCTTTCGAAGACCTTAGATAGGCAGGGCAGGATGGATATAGGTCTGTAACAGTTTGGGTCCAGGGTGTCTCCCCCTTTGAAGAGGGGGATGACCGCGGCAGCTTTCCAATCCTTGGGGATCTCAGATGATACGAAGGAGAGGTTGAACAGGCTGGTGATAGGGGGTGCGACAATGGCGGCGGACAGTTTCAGAAATAGGGGGTCCAGATTGTCAAGCCCAGCTGATTTGTATGGGTCCAGGTTTTCCAGCTCTTTCAGAACATCTGCTATCTGGATTTGGGTAAAGGAGAAGCTGGGGAGGCTTGGGCGGGTAGCAGCGGGGGGGGCGGGGCTGTTGGCCAAGGTTGGAGTCGCCAGGAGGAAGGCATGGCCAGCCATTGAGAAATGCTTGTTGAAGTCTTCGATTATCACGGATTTATCGGTGGTGACCGTGTTACCTAGCCTCAGTGCAGTGGGCAGCTGGGAGGAGGTGCTCTTGTTCTCCATGGACTTTACAGTATCCCAGAACTTTTTGGAGTTAGAGCTACAGGATGCAAATTTCTGCTTGAAAAAGCTGGCCTTTGCTTTCCTGACTGACTGCGTGTATTGGTTCCTGACTTCCCTGAACAGTTGCATATCGCGGGGGCTCTTCGATGCTATTGCAGTTCGCCACAGGATGTTTTTGTGCTGGTCGAGGGCAGTCAGGTCTGGAGTGAACCAAGGGCTATATCTGTTCTTGGTTCTGCATTTTTTGAACGGAGCGTGCTTGTCTAATATGGTGAGGAAGTAACATTTAAAGAATGACCAGGCATCCTCAACTGACGGGATGAGGTCAATATCCTTCCAGGGTACCCGGGCCAGGTCGATTAGAAAGGCCTGCTCGCAGAAGTGTTTTAGGGAGCGTTTGACAGTGATGAGGGGTGGTCGTTTGACCGCGGACCCGTGGCGGATACAGGCAATGAGGCAGTGATCGCTGAGATCTTGATTGAAGACAGCAGAGGTGTATTTGGAGGGCAGGTTGGTCAGGATAATGTCTATTAGGGTGCCCATGTTTACGGATTTAGGGTTGTACCTGGTGGGTTCCTTGATGATTTGTGTGAGATTGAGGGCATCAAGCTTGGATTGTAGGACTGCCGGGGTGTTAAGCATATCCCAGTTTAGGTCACCTAACAGAACAAACTCTGAAGCTAGATGGGGAGCGATCAATTCACAGATGGTGTCCAGGGCACAGCTGGGAGCTGAGGGGGGTCGGTAGCAGGCGGCAACAGTGAGAGACTTATTTCTGGAGAGATTAATTTTTAAAATTAGAAGTTCGAACTGTTTGGGCATAGACCTGGAAAGTATGACAGAACTTTGCAGGCTATCTCTGCAGTAGATTGCAACTCCTCCCCCTTTGGCAGTTCTATCTTGACGGAAAGTGTTATAGTTGGGTATGGAAATCTCAGAATTTTTGGTGGCCTTCCTAAGCCAGGATTCGGACACGGCAAGGACATCAGGGTTGGCAGAGTGTGCTAAAGCGGTGAGTAAGGCAAACTTAGGGAGGAGGCTTCTGATGTTGACATGCATGAGGCCAAGGCTTTTTCGATCACAGAAGTCAACAAATGAGGGTGACTGGGGACATGCAGGGCCTGGGTTTACCTCCACATCACCCGAGGAACAGAGGAGTAGTAGGATGAGGGTGCGGCTAAAGGCTATCAAAACTGGTCGCCTAGAGCGTTGGGGACAAAGAATAAAAGGAGCAGATTTATGGGCGTGGTAGAATAGATTCTGGGCATAATGTGCAGACAGGGGTATGGTGGGGCGTGGGTACAGCGGAGGCAAGCCCAGGCACTGGGTGATGATAAGAGAGGTTGTATCTCTGGACATGCTGGTCTCAATGGGTGAGGTCACCGCATGTGTGGGGGGTGGGACCAAGGAGGTATCAGAGGTACGGAGAGTGGAACTACAGGGTCCATTGCAAACCAAAACAATGATAGCTAGCCTGAACAACAGTATGCAAGGCATATTGATATTTGAGAGAGACATACAATAAGGCATAAAGTGATTGCAGGTCTTGATTGGGAGAGCTAGCTAAAACAACAGGTAAGATAACAGCAGCAATAACAGGGTGCTAGTCTAACACAGCAACAACAGGTAAAAATGGCGACGACTAGGCAGAGAGGGTCGGATTAACTACACACAGATCCTGAGTTAAAGCACAGAGCCGACAGATAAAACACAAATAAACAGAATGGAGTACCGTGAATTAATGGACAGTCAAGCATGCATCAGCTATGTAGCCAAGTGATCATAGTGTCCAGGGGGCAGCCGTAGATGGAGCAGGTAGGCCTCCACTAAGCTAGCACGTGGCGTTTAAAGTTAGTAGCCCGGGGGGTGGTCTGCTCAGACGGAGGGGGTCTGCTCAGACGTGGTCGTGTCGACAGAGAATCCAAGCCAGATGGCGATGGCGAAAGAGAGGTTGTGAATTGTAGAATTGTGTTTGCTAACTGGTGCTAGCTTCGTGGCAGTGGCGCTAGCTGCGCTAGCCGCAAGCTAGCTGTGAGGATCAGAAGCAGTGGCTCAGGGATTACGGCAGGAATCCGGCGTTGTTGTCGAGAGACAGTCCGATGCTGGTAAATTGGTGAGTAATATCCAGGCTAATAACAGGGCTGGTGTCTGTGCAGAAGGTAAAAGCTACTAGCAGCGGCAAAAAAATGGCTAAATTAGCTTGTAGCTGGTATTGTAGCCCAAGAATTCGCTGGTAGACCTCTTCAGCTAGCCGGCAGATGGGCCTAGCTCGAGGCTAGCTCAAGGCTAACTGGTGCTTGCTTCGGGACAGAGGTGTTAGCCAGTAGTAGCCACTCGGTTGCAGCTAGCTAGCTGTGATGATACGGTGTAATTGTCCAGAGCTTGCGTCAGGAATCCGGTGATGTGGTAGAGAAAAAGCAGTCCTATATGCTCTGGGTTGATATCGCGCTTGCAGACTGGCAGGTATTGGCCCGGTATTGAAGCTGGCTGTGTCCGAGTTGAGGGTGAAGACCGCAGCAGTGGCTAACTGACTACTAGCTAGTAGCTAGTTATCTGGCTAGCTTCTGATTGGGGTTACGGTTCTAAAGTATAAAAAAATAGCAGGTCCGTACCACATTGGGTGAGGCGGAATGTAGGAATGTATATTCAGTTCCTAGATGGAAAGTGAAATTAAAATATATACGAAATGTATACGAAAAATACGAAGACTATTTACACGGGACAGGACAAACAAAGACACGTCCGACTGCTACGCCATCTTGGATTCAATTATGAACTGAATATTTTGTGAATTGCCCATTTTTAAATCATTGGCAAGAACAAAAGGGTTGGATTGTTCAGCAACATGACTGGTGAATGCTAACAGGGCATTGGTGATGGAAGATCTGTCTCGGAGGTCACTATGAATCTATTATAAGCTTCCCCCATACATTGCATTATATACCCAGAATGTAATTCACCTGGTACGGGTTTTCACCCAGACAAATATAAGGTGCACACCTCTTTTGCCCTTGGTAACTCTTCCCCCTGTTGATCACAGGAGTAATGAAGCCCACACCATGACCTCCCACTGGCCCAGGGTCTCCAGTATTCAGGTTAGTACACAGGTTTGTGGTGTATATGGCTTCTCTGCTAATGATTTGAGTATTAGTTCTTCAAATTGTATCGGTAGGGGGCCCAGCGCCTAACCGAAAGGTTCGAATCCCGGGCCAGGTGCTGGAAAAAAGGAGGAAATTGATCTGGCAACTGGGCTCACATCCTAAAGATATTCCCCTACTGTTGGGCCCTTGAGCGAGGCCATTGACATCACAACATGCATCCAGGGTCACTGCAGCTGGACCCTGTGCCCGTCTCAACTGTGAGTGATGTGTGCCGTCATGACTTACTGACATGGGGTGCTCCATGTTCCTGCTGGTAGCAGGCCTTAACCTGGATGCAAGAAAAATTGCCCTGCCTTGGAGTATGGTCACATTTATCTCCATCAGACTCCATGGAAATCAGATGACAAAAGAGCATGGTACCTGAGTTGTAGACAAGACAGCCACAGTTTACACAAGAGTGTACAGGTTTAACATTTCCCACCACTAACACTTCACTCAACTAATTGTGGTCTAAATTGAAGACCATGATTATTTTGAATGAAATGTTTGTACTAGGCAGGAATGAAAACGTGGCCACAGTTCAGTCTCTTTAAGATCCAGTAACTTTCTCAGAATGCCCAGGTTTTACAGAAATCCTGGTTGGAGAATTCCGGATTTCCTGCTTATTCACTCACGATTCTGAGAATATTCCAACCAGGTTTTCTGGAATACCTGGGAATTTGGGTAAAGTTACCAGCTTTTTTGCAACTACCTGGGACAGAAATCACCAATGTCTGTATTATAGGACGAGCTCCCTAAGGAACAATGAGATGATAATTGTTTTACATAGAATTAAAGATAAACTTGTTCTTAATGCAACCGCTGTGTCAGATTTCAAAAAAGCTTTACGGCAAAAGCACAATATTCAATAATCTGAGAACAGCGTTCAGCCACCAAAGCTTGCTATACAGTTACCCGCCAAGTTGTGGAGTCAACAAAACTCATAAATAGCGTTATAAATCTTCACTTACCTTTGCTGATCTTCATCGGAATGCACTCCCAGGACTCCCACAAGAAATGTTCGTTTTGTTCGATTACGTCCATATTTATGTCCAAATACCTCCGTTTTGTTCGCACGTTTAGTTCACTATTCCAAAGGTACAATGCGCGTGCGCAAAATCCAGACGAAAAGTCAAAAGAGTTCCATTACAGTTTGTAGAAACATGTCAAACAATGTTTACAATCAAACCTTAGGGTCTTTTTATAATAAATCTTCAATAATATTCCAACCGGACAATAGCGTATTCATTACAGAGGAAAAAGAAGGAACGGCGTGACCGCGCAGTTAACAACTCATTGGCCTCAGCTTAGTCCACTTGTTGAAACAGCTCTTAATCGACCCCCTTCCACAATAGAAGCCTCAAACAACTTTCTAAAGACTGTTGACATCTGCTGGAAGCCTTGGGAAGTGCAATCTGGCCCCATAGACACAGCATATTGGATAGGCAATCATTTAAATGAAACTACAAACCTCAGATTTCCCACTTCCTGGTTGGATTTGTCTCAGGTTTTCACTTGCCATATGAGTTATGTTATACTCACAGATATTATTTTAACAGTTTTGGAAACTTTAGAGTGTTTTCTATCCAAATCTACTACTTATATGCATATCATAGCATCTGGGCCTGGGTAACAAGCAGTTTACTCTGGGCACCTTATACATCCAAGCTACTCAATACTGCCCCCCTTTCCCAAAGAAGTTAATAGGGCGTTGAGTCATTACGAGCCAGAACAGCTTCAACGATGCACAGATTCTACATGCGTCTGAACTCTGAACTCTATCGGAGGGATGCGACACCATTCTTCCACAAAAAATCGGGTATTTTTGTTGATACTGGTGGAAAACGCTGTCTCAGGTACCGCTCCAGAATTTCCCATAAGTGTTCCATTGGATTAAGATGGGGGCATTTTCATCTCATGGGGGCATAGCCATGGTAGCCAAAATAATAGCCTACCCATCATTTTTATACATGACCCTAAGCATGATGGGATGTTAATTGCTTAATTAACTCAGGAACCACACCTGTGTGGAAGCATCTGCTTTCAATATGATTTGTATCCCTCATTTACTCAAGTGTTTCCATTACTTTGGCGGTTACCTGTAGGTTGACAAATGGGATTGAATATCCGTCATGACAACACAACTTCATGGAAATATAATTTATATAACATGTTGCACCTTCCTGAATAAACCTCAAGAACAAGGAGATTTTTCTGGTGCTCGGGAGGTCCCTGAAATACAGTTCTACATCTGTCTGGGTGTTATGTGCTTTAGTCTTTAAAATATAACGATCAAAATATAGTTTTTTTTCTAGAAACCTATTATTTGCTACATCAACTGATGGAATTAGTTATCTAGCTAGCTATCTTTCCCCAGTTAGTTATCTAGTTAGCTAGCTTTCTCCCAGTTAGTTATCTAGCTAGCTAGCTTTCTCCCAGTTAGTTATCTAGTTAGCTAGCTTTCTCCCAGTTAGATATCTAGTTAGCTAGCTTTCTCCCACTTAGTTATCTAGCTAGCTAGCTTTTCCACAGTTAGTTATCTAGCTAGCTAGCTTTTCCCCAGTTAGTCATCTAGCTAGCTAGCTTTCCCCCAGGAGTTTCAACCTACCTAATGGCATTTTTATAGTCTTTATAGATATACACATATTCATTTTCCCCTCGCATCGAGAGCTGGCTAATATAGCAAGGCAGTTGATAGTACAGCAGCTTGGATGAATGCAATATGTGACAGTAGCTATATGGGCGACATTAGCTAGATAATTGAGTGATGAAAACCGAAGGAATGACATCACTTCGGAAAAAGGTTTATAGTTAAACTGGAAATACTGAGTCTACCATTACAGATATCCACTGTCCAAACATGACATAAATGAGATCATCAAAAACATGTTGAAATAGCATTAGGCTGAATTAGCTAGCTTTCTTACTTGAGAAGAAGCGACTTGCTGGGGGTCCAACATGTTGCTAAGTAACCTGGGGAGGTAACACTTGCTCAACATTATCCTCAGTGTACTCCACGTGGGCTCAACATTATCCTCAGATTTCTCCATGTGTGCTCAACATTATTCTCAGCATTCTCCACGCACACACTCAACATTATCCTCAGCGTTCTTCACGCACACTCAACATTATCCTCAGTGTTCTCCACGTGGGCTCAGCATTATCCTCAGATTTCTCCATGTGTGCTCAACATTATTCTCAGCATTCTCCACGCACACTCAACATTATCCTCAGCGTTCTCCACGCACACTCAACATTATCCTCAGTGTTCTCCACGTGAGCTCAACATTATCCTCAGATTTCTCCATGTGTGCTCAACATTATCCTCAGCGTTCTCCACGCACTCTCAACATTATCCTCAGTGTTCTCCACGTGAGCTCAACATTATCCTCAGATTTCTCCATGTGTGCTCAACATTATCCTCAGCATTCTCCACTCACACTCAACATTATTCTCAGCGTTCTCCACGCACACTCAACATTATCCTCAGCGTTCTC